>NC_060174.1:82564309-82711809 GCF_021184085.1 Oncorhynchus gorbuscha
AATATGCAGAAAATATGGTGTTTCTGTGTCAAACGGTTTTGTTATATTTCAGTCTTCTGTGATTTATATAAAGTGTAATATTGGGATGCAAACTATTAGGATGCAATAGAGTTACATTTTAACTCTATTTCTGTCATGGTGTAGGTGTCTTCTTTTTTTAAGACCATAACATTGTGTATGAGGTGTATACTTTTGTTTCAAAATAGATTTGTTTAAGACTACCAACAAACACTGTGTGACCCTGTAGTAAAAGGTTATTAAAGAATAAGTATGAAAACTTTGGGAGCCATGCAGGGTCAGCATAATGTGAGGGCCTTAGAGGGCCTGGCCCACCCTACCTACCTCCTTGCCCGTCCAAATAAAATATTGAAATATTGATCATTTATTTGACCGAGACGCACGCCAACAGAAAGACGCATCAATCTCAGATAAAGTATCCAAGTGAGCGAATCAGCGCTGTCTGGTTGTGTCTAAACTTGACACTTACATGCGACTTCTTCTATCAGAATACGAAGCTCACATTGTCTAGACGCACGAAAGTCGCTTTGTGGTCTGATTGTGTTTACATCTGCCTGACCACTTCAGGAGGTGGTCAGGGATGCATTTTGTGCCGATTTTTCCAGTCAGGCTACCGAAAGCGCATACAGTGGGCGATGTCATCAGTACTCCTCCCACAAGTCATAAAATGTGTGTTTTTTGGGACAGAGGCACCTTTTCATTATAATGTTGGTGGAAATATGTTCCTAGGGTGTGGGGAAAGTGTTTGCTGGCCTCATAAATGCTAGCCAGCGAGCTAATATTTAGAATAAATAAATAAAAATATGCTAACTCGTTTGCAATCCCTCTGGCATTGCTTGCCAGTGTCACGTTCTGACCCTAGTTCTTTTATTTTGTCTTTGTGTTAGTATGGTCAGGGCGTGAGTTGGGGTGGGCAGTCTATGTTCGTTTTTCTAGGTTGTGATTATGTGTTTGGCCTGGTATTGTTCTCAATCAGAGGCAGGTGTCGTTCGTTGTCTCTGATTGAGAATCATACTTAGGTAGCCTTTTGCCACCTGTGTTTTGTGGGTGAATGTTTTCTGTTTAGTGTATGTCACCTTTCAGAACTGTTCTGTTTCATTCTCCGTTGTTATTTTGTTTAGTGTTATGTTGAATAAATTAACATGGACACGTACCACGCTGCACATTGGTCCGTTCTCTCCTACTCCTCCTCAGACGAGGAGGACGAAGAACGTAGTGCGGGAATGGATACAATGTGGGCAAGGTGGACACATTTCAATGTAAATGTAGACGCATGACGTGTTTGGAATGTTATGATCAGAACTCCATTATCAGAATACAAAAGCGTCATGAACTGTCAGGTCTAGCTAGACACGGCTCCTGTCTCAGTATGTATAGACCATATATAGCTGATGCTGTCTGGACCAAAAGTGTATGGCAGGTCATACTATTTCTAGCCAGACTGGATTAGATACATGGGCTACATATAGTAAGACCGAGGGGTGCTGTTTCGCTCACTCGGATGCTTTCTCCGGTGAGAGTTTCAGCAGAGAGGAAGAGGCGAAGCGAGAGGGCTCACTCTCGCCAAAATCTGTCCAGAATAAGCCCAATGCGTTTCTATGGGCATAATATGCAGACCTAAGCTTATCATCTGCCTTCCCGCCTTTGGGACAACGACTCTCATTGTTAGGGTGGAAACATGAGCATCTCGTCATTATATACACATCTCAGGTTTTTGCCTCTTGCGAATTCGAAAGAAAACTGGCAGGTGCACAGTGCACTATGAGGACACTGGCTTTCCCTAAAGTAAATTTAGCAAGATAATATAATTACTCCTGTCTGAATAAAAACATTCAAAATGACTAAACCTCATAGAATCATTAGCTTTTTTTTTTCTTTTTTTTAAATAGCTGTGGATCGTTTCAAATCACAAGTTTGTAGGCCTATGCCTATTTTGGAATCCCGCAATTTGGGCAGCATGTCTAGCTGATTAAGTTGTGGCTGTCATTGAAAAGCATCTAAAATATGTGTGAAGATAATTTGTCTTGAGTATAATTTTAAAAAATCCAACAAGAAGAAGGAGAAGGGTGTGTGGCGAAGACATGGCGTTTTTCTCTCCAGAATGCATGCTCTCAGTTCTCCAGAATGCATGCTCTCAGTTCTCCAGAATGCATGCTCTCAGTTCTCCAGAATGCATGCTCTCAGCCCTCCAGAATGCATGCTCTCAGTTCTCCAGAATGCATGCTCTCAGTTCTCCAGAATGCATGCTCTCAGTCTCAGTTCTCCAGAATGCATGCTCTCAGTTCTCCAGAATGCATGCTCTCAGTTCTCCAGAATGCATGCTCTCAGTTCTCCAGAATGCATGCTCTCAGCTCTCCAGAATGCATGCTCTCAGTTCTCCAGAATGCACGCTCTCAGCTCTCCAGAATGCATGCTCTCAGCTCTCCAGAGTGCACGCTCTCAGCTCATGCATGCTCTCAGCTCTCCAGAATGCCTGCTCTCAGCTCTCCAGAATGCCTGCTCTCATCTCTCCAGAATGCCTGCTCTCATCTCTCCAGAAAGCATGCTCTCATCTCTCCAGAATGCCTTGTCTCACACCAATTATTGTCATTTTTTTTGTTTCATTGTATGGATTGTTGGTTGATTGTTTATTTTCCTCATTTTATATGTCACCAGTAGGCTTAGTAAATGTACCGTTAATCCCTCGTCATTTGGTTACATACATTTCTGTTAATGCATGTAATAATTACAGTCATTTACCATTCTCATTCTTGGAGTGTAAATGTTTGCGGATGTCATAACCTGCTACACTTGTGAGAAACATGTTTTGGTTTATTCCATAACAATTACGAGTTTTGTCAATCTTTTCATTGTGTTTGCTTGGAGTCCTCCATGAGCAATGAGCATGTGTCAGGTTTCTCTGTCCTGATAACGTTGAGGGAGCGCGTGTGCCTGAGCATACATAGAAGTAGGCCTACCTGGCCTGTTGCATGCAAATGTAGGAAAGAGCCCATTCAGTAATGTCTGATTTCACCACGTTCACCACTAATAAGTTAGAGCTTCTCAGTAATTTTTTTGTCACCTAACACATTGTAATCAAAGTTTGTTGTTTTAACATCCATTGCAAATGATAGTTCCTCAGTATTTTAAAAATCTTTCCAACACTCCTGGCCTTGATAATCACCAAGCCTCGGTGTGAAAGAGCAAAATATCACGACCTGATGATCGCATATATCCATTGGAAATATCATTACAAATCTGCTGTCTGTCCCGAGCTCACTGGCTCAGAGAGGCCTGAATAGACTAGTTGATGCAATGTTGCAAGTTTGCTAGCAACAGCTTCTAGGCCTGATCCAGTTGATGATTTGATACAATGTTGCACTTCACTAGCAATATATATTTTTTTGTTATATATATAATATTTTCTATTAACTATGAATGAAAGATAAAATGTAGACATTGTACATTTTTCCCCCTTTTGTCCCCCTTCGACCCCCCGCCACAGAATGTCTCCAAACACATTTAAAAAGAAAGGCAAACTTACATATCAGAAGACAAAACAAAAGTATACAACAATGTTACTTCAATACAAGGAAAAATGAAATAGCCTTGGAGCTGTTCAAAATAGGATATCATCGGGTCCCAGGTGGAATAAAATGAGTTGGTTGACCCTCGAATGGTATACTTGTTTGTTTATTTATTTTAGGAACAGCATCAGATCTTTGAGCCAAAGAGAGGCTAAGGGAGAATTGATCGACTTCCATTTCCAATCCTTCTGCGGGCTATTAGGGAGAACAATTGTTGTTTGGTACTCAAAAAATAGCTATTTCTGCACCAGGCTGCAACTTTATATCAAATGCTTCAGATAGTGTTTTAAATATAGTGGACCAATAATCTGCCGGACAGGGACCGAACCAGAAGATGTGGGTCAAGTTCCGCCAAAGAGCCTTTACACCTGTCACATGTACCATCAATATTTGGGTAGAATTTGGACAATCTGGCCTTACTGAAATGGATACGGTGAAGTACCTTAAACTGTAGAAGGCTGACCCGGAGGAGGAGCTTCCATTTACCCTAAGTACCATTCCAGACTTCATCAGAGATCTCCACCAAGTTCCCTTTCACACTCAGATCGGATTTTACTGACTGACAGATTGTCAAGCGACATGATTATCTAAAAAATATGGGATATGAGTCCCTTTAGTTGGAAAGGTGTTTTCAAAAGGGCATCCAGACCAGCTCTGGTGATAGAATTGGAAAGCTTGGGCTTTGAGTGCAAATAAACTGGTGTATTTGAAAATACCAAAATAAACTTGAATGGGGTAGATTACATTTGATAGCGAGATTTTTGAAATTGGCAAAGATGCCATCAATTTCAAGGCCATTAAACATTCCTCTGCCACAGCCTGAAAGCTGAATCCAGTTTGCCTGGAAGGAAGAGGTGATTATTACATACAGTGGCTTGTGAAAGTATCAACCGCTTGACATTTTTCGTATTTTGTTGCCTTGCAACCTGGATAAAATGGTCCAGCTCCTTGAAGTTGGATGGATTCTGCTGGTGAACAGCAATCTTTAAATCATATCACAGATTCTCAATTGGATTGAGGTCTGGGCTTTGACTAGGCCATTCCAAGACATTTAAATGTTTCCCCTTAAACCACTCGAGTGTTGCTTTAGCAGTATGCTTAGGGTCATTGTCCTGCTGTAAGGTGAACCCTCATTCCAGTCTCAAATCTCTGGATGACTGAAGCAGGTTTCCCTCAAGAATTTCCCTGTATTTAGCGCCATCCATCATTCCTTCAATTCTGACCAGTTTCCCAGTCCCTGCTGATGAAAAACATCCCCACAGCATGATGCTGCCACCACCATGCTTCCCTGTAGGAATGGTGTTCTTGATGAAAGGTGTTGGGTTTGCGCCAGACAGCGTTTTCCTTAATGGCCAAAAAGCTCAATTTTAGTCTCATCTTACCCAAGTTCCTTCTTCCATATGTTTGGGGAGTCTCCCACAGGGTTTGGGTAAAACACCCGGGTCCAGTGCGTTTTCAAACATTTCAAGCAGGAGGGGGGCCAGTTTGGCAGAAAAGTTATTGTAGAATTTGATTGGGTAGCCATCTTGGCCAGGGGATTTCCCACTTTGCATTGCTGTAATTGAATTAATAATCTCCTCTAACTGCGAAGGTTGATCAATTTCCTCTCTCGTCTCTGTACTCCCGAGTTTCACAGCAGTCTAAGGCACTGCATCTCTGACGTGTAAAGATCTGAATACATTTTTTTGAAGGTATTTTTCTATTTCAATAGGACTAACTGTTAAGACACCTGAAGTGTTGTGAATTTGAGGGATCAGCTGTGAGGCAGATTTGCACTTTAGTTGATGAGCTGGAAGTCGACCAGCCTTTTCTCCATGTTCGTAAAAAATAAAAACGGGTGCGGAGTAGCTGCTGCTCAGCCTTATCTGTGGATAGTAAATTGTACTGAGTTTGAAGACTCAGCCTTTCTTTGTAAAGTTCTGGTGATGGAGCGGCTGAGTATTGTTGGTCTAATTCCAGAATTGCGTCGATCAGTTGTTTAATTTTCCGTTGTTTATTGAGAAGAGAGTAATAGGAAATTATTTTGCCTCTAAGAACAACTTTAATTGTTTCCCAAAGTGTAGATGGAGAGATCGATTCTGTTTTATTTGTCTCAATAAAGACATCAATTGCATTCGATAGAATGGTGCAGAATTAATTGTTTGAAAGTAAAGATGAGTTAAGTCTCCATGGGGAGCGATCTGAATGAGAGGTCGAGCGACAGAGGAGCATCGTCACTAATAACAATGGCAGACGATTGTACTTTTTTAACAGAGGGGAGAAAGGCATTACAGTCGCATGAAAGAAATTTACAAACAAGAAAGTAACCCGAATCAAACCCTGAGATTGTAGCATTAACAAATAGTCTTTAGAAAGGTAATGTTAAATGATTAGCTAATGCCAATTTATCTGAAACAAAAACATAACAAGTTCACGTTGGATATTTACAATGTGTTACTAGTACCAGATAAGCTATTCAGCCAGCCAATGTTACTTACATGGATACAGGTCTTCGTTTAGCCGATTCTAGCTGTAGCTAGCTAGGTAGTTGTCCAAATGTCAAGCTATCTCAGCTAGCTAGCTGCTAGAAATGGTGGAGAAGTGCCTAGCTAAATCCACCTCCACATTCAGTCAGTGCTTGAGCACTCTGGTTTTTGTTGTGCGTAGCTAGCCATGCTAGCAAGTAAGCACAATTTTGCTGTTGTCTCAAATCTTCTCAGCCATGTATAGATGAAATACAGATATCCATGTGTGCACCTGGAGTTAAGCATTCATCTTGTTGCCATGTAAAATAACATTTTTTTTAAATGGGGCATTAGCTAGCCAGCCAGATAATAAACAGTCAAGTGTGTCCAGCCAGCTCTCGCTAGCCAGCCAATTTGATTGTGATGTATTGGCTAACATTGCCACTAATCTCAGTCAAATTAAACTAAATCAAATAAAGATGTCATCGGGGGCTCTCACCCAAAAAATTAAAATAACATTGCTTTCATGTGAAAAGTAATATCCAAGTGGATGTCTTGAAAATCAGTTCGTTGCCAGCTAGCAAAGTACCCATCCACATATTCCTCCCGCCATGGCTAGCCAGCCGGACCGCTTCCTCTATCAACTTTACGCTATGCACCGGACATAGAATGCTTTAACCCCGGCCAGTGTGTCAAAAATTAGGGTCTGTCCCTCAAAAAAGACTGACAAAGACACCATTACCCATCACTTTCACCAGCATGTTGAAGACAAATTTCACAGGGTTGACTCCAGTCTCAATTCCCTCCATGATGCCAACAATCCAGATGTTTTCCGTTCTAGTATAATTCTCCGACGAATCTACCTTGGAAAGTAAAGCTGTGTTGGCCATTTTCATATGAGAGACAGCTGCCTCTAGCTCGGCAATCCACTCAGTGTTGTCAGTGGAGAAACCTTCTAGTGTAGTGAGGCTTCGCTCAGATCTGCATTCAAATAGTTTACAAAAGTAGTTAATTCCTGAGATCTGTATTCAGATAGTTTTAAAAGTAGTACTTTTAGGGGATCTGTATTCAAATAGTTGATGTCGCTTCCGAAGTAACTATTTGTTCCCACGTAAAAAGTAGTTACTTTCCACAAAGCAAAGTTAAAAGGATTGTTGTTGACTTAATGTTGATCTTTCCCCAGCTTTGGAGGAAGCTGCTAGCAGGTTTTTGAAACTGCAGGCAGAGAAAGAACTGAGACAGCTTCAGGAGGACAGGAGGAACGACAAGAAACCCCCGCCATACAGACACATCAAGGTAACTGCCACACCTCTTGCCACACAAAATGTATATATGAAGTTTAAGTTTTGAGTTGTAGAAGTATTAGAACATCCCCTTGACATTTTAATTCCTCTGACATCACTCTCCTACCCCTCAGGTGAATAGGCCAATCGGGAAGGTGCAGTTCATTACGGCCGACCTATCAGAGATCCCGCGCTGTAACTGCAAGGCATCGGACGAGAACCCTTGTGGCATTGACTCTGAGTGTATCAACCGGATGCTGATGTATGAGTGCCACCCCCAAGTGTGCCCAGCAGGGGAGGGCTGTCTTAACCAGGCCTTCACCAAGCGACAGTACAGCCAGGTGGAGATCTTCAGGACGCTGGCACGAGGCTGGGGCCTCCGCTGTGCCCACGACATCAAGAAGGTAATACATGTCAACTATAGAGTAAATTAAGTAGAGGTCAATGTGCCGCCATGAAACTGTATCCCCTGGGGCTAAAACTATTTTCAAAAAGCTATGGAATTGAAAGGGGACTTTGATTCTTCTTCAATCCCAACAGATTTCAGTCCCAGCAGACTTTTTTTCTAGAAAATGTGCACAATCTTTTGGCTGTTCAAGAAATCATGGATTTAATTTCTTACCGGTACGGGACCCCCCAAGTATACTACAAAAATTACAGGGTAGCCTACTCTGCTGACACTGACAAACAGATCAATAAAAACGATATTGTCCGATTCATATAATTGGCCTACGAAAAAGGGAGACACAAATACAATATGACATCCATCTAACCTGGAGGAGGAAATTATTTTCCAAAAACAAACAAAAGTAACACTGACCCAATGATAAAGACAGTGAATATGCACACTCACTGGGGATATGGCTGATGTTCTCCGCTGGTGCCAATAAGGCTTCTGTTCAATCAATAGAGTTAAGAATTTTGATAACTAAAAGACAGATTGGTGTCTTTTCATTGTTATCTCTATACAGCAATAGCCATTTGCTTTCCAAACTTTCCAATAGCCATTTGCTTTCCAAACTTTCCAATAGCCATTTGCTGTTCAAGCTTTTACGCAATTGTATTTTAAATATTGTGATATGCCTGGCTGGGTCTCTCTGCTTTTCACTGACAGTCGCAACTCAACAATTTACTTGGTATTTGCAGCACGCGCTGCCCAAAATGCGTGCCCTTCCGACTGTAGGCTATGCGATTTAAAACAATCCATAGCTTTTATTTTTAAGAAGTTAATGATCCTCTGTGGTCAAATCATGCTTTCTGTTGTAGTAGCCTATGTTAAATAATTTTCTTTATTGCTGTATAGACAAGAGTAAGCTAATTAGGTTATATAATGTTGTCAATTTAATTACATTTATTTTAGGGAAAACTTAGTTTCCCTTAGCCCCCTATCCAGCCCCCCCTATCCATTTTAATGTGGCATAAACACAAGCAATCATCATTTTTTTCATCTGATTGTCAAACAATCACTTAACAAAGGTGCTCCTGTTGGAACATTTCAGCATCCAAACCCCAACAGTGCCCTGTGCACCTGAAATGTGATGAATGGAAAGAGACATCTGTTACAAAACACCTACAGTACATGTATTGTAATGACATTCTGCGATTGTCATTAGGCCTACGCTTGTAGCCTGAATTGATGCATCCAATGTTATCCACGTGCGCCTTGGTCTCGGCTACTCATCTCTGCCTTGACTAAATGCAAGTGTTCTCCTCGAACCACAACGCAATTTGGAGCGTATAGAGTCAATTTGCTCATTTCTCTTGCAGCTGACATGCAGTAATGTTAAGTAATGACGTGATTGACTATAGGTTTTTGGGCATGTTGTATTAATTGTGATAGGCTCACGTTTTACCAGCACAGTGTACCCCCACAATGTATTTTGCCGGGACGCCGTACTGGTCTGTAACACCTTACTTTCATACCTGATGATTAATATTAGAATGAGTGTTCCACCGTATCTCTCCTGCTGACTGTCATGGTTGTGTGTTCTCAGGGGGAGTTTGTGAATGAGTATGTAGGAGAGGTGATCGATGAGGAGGAGTGTCGGGCCAGGATCAAACACGCCCAGGATAACGACATCTGTAACTTCTACATGCTGACCCTGGACAAGGTAGGGTTCAGGAGTCAGGACTTAAAGGTCTAATGCAGCCGTTTATATCTCAATATCAAATCATTTCTGGGTAACAATTTAGTACCTTACTGTGATTGTTTTCAATTAAAATGGTCAAAAGCAAACAAAAATAGCTTCTTAGCAAAGGGCAATTTCTCAAGCAAGAATTTTTCTAGGACTGTCTGGGAGTGTTTTGAGCGTAGAGAGGAAGCTGTTGCCAGAGAGGATTGGAACTCTCTTTCTTATTGGTCTATTAACTAATTTACCACCAGGTGATGTCAGCATACTATGGAACGCCGTTTGGGTCTTTGCGTGTCAAAAAAAGATACACGTCAAATAACACAATTCTATTATAGAATGTTGTGTGTGCTGAATTTGTACTTGCAAGCCACGTGCCCCCACTACTAACAGTAGCACTGTCAAAGCTGAACAAAAAAGTCTGTAAACAAGCACACACCAGCCACGAACGATGTGTTTACAATAAGTAAGTAATAAGGCATTATTTGTTTGACCTCTACTTCTGGGGTAGCTAGTTAGCTTTAGCTTGGTACCTAGCTGGCACCAATACAATCAGCCTGAAAACAATGATCAGTAGAAACTGCAGTCATTTTCATTATTCTTAGCAATGATTTAGGAGTCCTTGTGAGTAAGTATTAGCTAGGTAACCACTTGTTCACCTATTGAAATTGCACTTCAGTTCATGAAAATAAATAGCTAGCCAACTACTTAACCCAGTTGCCCAAAGCTAACGTTATAAGCACCCAGCAAGCTTCATCTGGCTAGTGAGACTCAACCGGACCGGGTTATGTGTTTTGAAGCTAGCCACAATAAGGATTAGGCACAATAGTGAAATTTGCGGTTTGCTTTCAAAATAAAAGTACCTCTTTGAAAGTGATGCAGAAGGTTACAATTGGTGGAATCATGCCATATTTAGACTAGATAATGTTAAATAAGGTTGGAATATGAAGCAATGAAATGGGGTATCAGTCTACTCGGTAACACCCATAGAACACAACTGTGAAGAGTTACGCAAATATTAGTGTTGTAATTCTTTTTGCGTGACTGTGACTGTGTGAAATCACCTCCCCACTCAGCTTATTGTGTGTATTGACATTCATATTGCACTGTCCAGCTTTAACCAAAGGATTGGGGATCTATGAAATGGGGTATCAGTCTACTCAATACCCAAGATATTTTTCACAACGCCCTCCTCAGAGTTATCAGACTCCAAAACATCCACACAGTATTGTTTTTATTTTGGAATAATGTTCAATACACATAGTAGGTTGACAATAAATGTGGCTCAAATCAGTTGTTTCAGAGTCCCGCAATAAGAGCTACAACGGTAATGTTCTCTGGGTGTCATTGAGTAGACTGATGCCCCATGTCATTGATTCACAATTCATAGGTAAGGCTGTACAATGAAATAAGTATGCCCCCAATGCAATTCTATATTCTAATACATCCAGTGTGATTTTGACAGATTTTTGTCAAATTAACAAATTATTGTCTTTTGTTGATTTTGTATAACAACATTCCAACCTCATTTATTATGATCTATTCAATTATGGCATAATTCTACTAATTCTACTATTTGTATTAAATTGCATCACTGTCAATGACATACTTTTATTTTGAAGGCTAACTGCAATGTGAACTATTGTGGCTAATCCAGCTTCTCATAGATGGCTCCAACCACCACTATTCAAATAAGAACTGTTTTATAAATTAGGGTTATTTTAGATGATGACACCAAGCTATATAGTTAGCTAGCTAACAATCCCCCCCCCCCTTAAAATATTTAGATGCACTATTGTAAAGTGGTTGTTCCACTGAATGTCATAAGGTGAATGCACCAATTTGTAAGTCGCTCTGGATAAGAGCGTCAGCTAAATGACTTAAATGTAAATGAAATGAAACAGATTATGTCGTTTTGCTATGTTTTTGGGGAAGAACATTGTTTGCATCCATCAGCTAGCTAGCTTTTTTAATGACCAGTACTGTAGGTGCGAGAGACAACCTTACCAGCATCATAGCATACGTATCGATGAATCGTTGTGACATATGAAATATAAGTGATAACGTAATTTCCATGGAAATGAACTTACTAAATATGACAGGCTAAAGTTTTGGCTCCGACATTGACTGGAAATATATATTGAAGACACATTTATTTGTGTCTGCCTGCAAATTGCCCAGTCCTATCAAATATATTATTTCAAAACGGTTGTCTTTGTTTTGTAGGCTATTTGCATCTATTGTATTAAAAGCACCTCTGTTGCAATATTCACAAACTCTAATAACCTAATTCTTGCTGATTGACTAGTTTCAGTAGCCTACATATCTTCTCTTTTGTTGGGCGTGTGAAATCATGTGTGCCTGTATGTGTGGTCAATTAAATACCATGTAGACTATACTATATGGGTGGAGAAGCACAGCATAGCCCTGTCTAAGCCAGGGTGGAGAGGGGGGGTTCTACTAAACTATATTATATGGTATTATTTGAAGAAGGTTATACCAAGGATCATTTAGCTATTTGATTTAGAATTTTAAGACGCCTTGAGGTATCACAAAATATATATTTAAAAAATGATTTGATGAAAAGAATGTTTGGCCTTACTGCTATTAGCCCATACAAACGCATTGAATAACAGATTCACTTCATGGAACAACAGAAATCTAAAGGAAGTTTGTTCTGAAGTGTCTGTCCCATATCTAAGAGATATAAGAAAGATTGAATCAAATCTTATTGGTCACATACACATGGTTAGCAGATGTTAATGTGAGTGTAGCGAAATGTTTGTGCTTTTAGTTCTGACATTGCAGTAATATCTAACAAGTAATCTAACAATTGCCCAAAAACTACCTAATACACACAAATCTAAAGGGGTGAATGAGAATATGTAAATATAAGTATATGGATGAGCGATGGCTGTGCGGCATATGCAAGGTGCAATAGATAGTATAAAATACAGTGATACATGCATGTGATATGAGTCATGTAAAATGTGTAAACATTATTAAAGTGCCATTATTTAAAGTGGCATTGTTTAAAGTGACTAGTGATCCATTTATTCAAGTGTCCAGTGATTGGGTCTCAATGTAGGCAGTAGCATCTCTGAGTTTAGTGATTGCTGTTTAGCAGTCTGGTGGCCTTGAGATAGAAGCTGTTTTTCTGTCTCTCGGTCCCAGCTCTGATGCACCTGTACTGACCTTGTCTTCTGGATGATAGCGGGATGAACAGGCAGTGGCTCTGGTGGTTGTTGTCCTTAATGATATTTTTGGTCTTCCTGTGACATCGGGTGCTGTAGGTGTCATGGAGGGAAGAAATTATTTTCCCCCCGATGATGTGTTGTGCAAACCGCACCATCCTCTGGAGAGCCTTGAGGTTGAGGGCAGTGTAGTTGCCGTATCAGGCTGTGATACAGCACCACAGGATGCTCTCGATTTTGCATCAGTAAAAGTTTGTCAGGGTTTTGGATGACAAGCCACATTTCTTCAGCCTCCTGAGGTTGAAGAGGTGCTGTTGCACCTCATCGGGATGTCTCATGGTCTGATAAACACCGCTCTAGCTCTGTCACCTTTCACCGCAGATGCGGAACTTCGACATTGGCGGATGCGGTAGATTGAGACGCATCCAATGCACATATCTCTAGCTTAAACTGATTTCTATTTACATTGACTGGATATAGATATTGATAACACATGTATTTTACTCTGACTGGGCCACTCCAGAAGGCGTATTTTCTTCTGTTAAAGCCATTCTGTTGTTGATTTACTTCTGTGTTTTGAGTCGTTGACCTGTTGCATCACCCATCTTCTGTTGAGCTTCAATTGGTGGACAGATAGCCTTACATTCTCCTGCAAAATGTCTTAAACTTGGGAATTAATTTTTACGTTGATGATAGCAAGCTGTCCAGGCCCTGAGGCAGCAAAGCAGCCCAAAACCATGCTGCTCCCTCCACCAGACTTTACAGTTGGGATGAGGTTTTGATGTTGGTGTGCTGTGCCTTTTTTTCTCCACAGATAGTGTTGTGTGTTCCTTTCAAACATCTCAACTTTAGTTTCATCTGTCCACAGAATATTTTGCCAGTAGCGCTGTGGAACATCCAGATGCTCTTTTGCGAACTTCAGACATGCAGCAATGGTTTTTTTGGACAGCAGCGGCTTCTTCCGTTGTCTCCTCCCATAAACACCATTCTTGTTTAGTGTTTTACGTATCGTAGACTCGTCAACAGAGATGCATGTTCCAGAGATTTCTTTAAGACTTTAGCTGACCCTCTATGATTCTTCTTAACCTCATTGAGAATTCTGCTCTGTGGTCTTGCAGTCATCTTTGCAGGACGACCACTCCTAGGGAGTAGCAACAGTGCTGAACTTTTTCTCCATTTATAGACAATTTGTTTTACCTTGGACTGATGAACATCAAGGCTTTTAGAGATACTTTTATAACCCTTTTCAGCTTTATGCAAGTCAACAATTCTTAATATTGCGTCTTCTGAGATCTCTTTTTTTCGAGGCATAGCTTCTTGTGAATAGCAAACTCAAATTTTGTGAGTGTTTTTTATAGGACAGGGAAGTTCTAACCAATATCTCCAATTTTGTCTCAATGATTGGACTCCAGGTTAGCTGACTCCTGACTCCAATTAGCTTTTGGAGAAGACATTAGCCTAGGGGTTCACATACTTTTTCCAACCTACAATGTTTAAATGATGTGTTCAATATAGACAAGGAAAATACAATATTTTGTGTGTTGTTAGTTTAAGCACACTGTATTTGTATGTTGTTGTGACTTAGATGAAGATCAGATCTCATTTTATGACCAATTTATGCAGAAATCCAGATAATTCCAAAGGGTTCCCATACATTTTATTGCCACTGTATTTCTTAGGTTATTTATCTTGCATTTTGATCTCAACTAGGTTGGCAAAATTTCTGGGACCAGGGCTGCAAAGTAAGCCGGTCACAAACACCTAAAATAACATTACGGGACTGCAGTCAGGTTCGGGACCAGTTCTTGCGGGAGCGGTTGGGAGTCAGAAAATAAGTCAGAAGTCTCTCATGGGACTGTCTCTTGGCATGAAGTTTTCTCTGTAATCTTATGACCTCTACAGGAAGTTGTCATGGGTTATTAAAGCTGCAATATGTAACTTTTCAGATAGAAATGTGAGTTATAGATCTCTCATTCTCATTGAAAGCAAGTCGTAGAAGCAGTAGATTTCTATGCTTCCTGTTCTGAAGTGTCATTCTTGCGTGTTGTACTTTCGGGTTTGAACACCAGCTTCAAACAGCTGAAAATATAATATTTTAGGTTATGGAAAATATATTTCACAGTGGTTTAGATGGTACAATGATTTTCTACACAATGACTGCTTGTTTTGCCATATAAACTGAAATTAGGCAAACTATTAGATTTTTGCAACCAGGAAATGGCGGAGCGATTTCTGCATATTGCATCTTTAATGCTATTGGTTGTTATTAGTTATTATCACTGCTATTGACCATTATTGGTTTCTTGTTTTAAGAGGATTCTCTTGGTTTTCTACATTTCACCTCAGAAAATTACATCTGCCTGCATGGTAATACAAAGACACCCAAGCAGACTTGATGATTGAACAGTGTTGTTAATTTCGGTGTGTTTGTCAGGATCGGATCATCGACGCTGGTCCGAAGGGGAACCAGGCCCGCTTCATGAACCACAGCTGCCAGCCCAACTGTGAGACCCAGAAGTGGACGGTGAATGGAGATACACGTGTGGGGCTCTTCGCTCTAATAGACGTCCCTGAAGGTGAGCGGAGATTTGGCATGAGGAGTTTGTGCTATGTTAAAGCTTTGACTTTGGCAACACTTTTCATTACATATGCATTAGCAGGAGAAATAGAAGAGTAGCATTGAACTAGTTAAAGAAGGAAAGGAAGTTGCATAATATTCACCAAGACAGAGTAGTCCATACGCAGTATATTTACAGTACTAGTCTATTATAAGGTAATTATATAGGTAAATTCATCAGCAGTTCATGTCCATCTCTGCATCACTTGTTGTGTATACTGGTTTATATCTGTCCTCTATGGGTCATTCTGCCTGTCTCCAGGCACAGAGCTGACTTTCAACTACAATCTGGAGTGTCTGGCCAATGGGAAGACTGTGTGTAAATGTGGAGCTCCAAACTGCAGCGGCTTCCTAGGAGTCCGGCCAAAGGTGAGAGGAGACACTGGAACGAGATGCTGATATTGGGTTTGATGACATGATCCACAGAATGAATAAGATACATGAGATAGTAGAATGAAATAGTAGAAACAATATTAATTGCTATTTTAAAATATTTTTCCACAAATTCAAGGGCACTTGATACAGTAGTCAAAATATTAGTAATGTCAAGGGGAATGAGATATTTGATTGACAGGGGCATCATCAGTTTGGGTGTCTGTGTCTCTATTAACAGCCTGACTCTTCATCCTTCCCCAGAATAACCCTCCAGCAGACGACAAGGGCCGCAAGCTGAAGAAAAAGGTCCAGGCTAAACGGAAGAACAAGATGGAAGTGACCAAGGAGAGGGAGGACGAGTGCTTCAGTTGTGGGGACGGGGGACAGATTGTGTCCTGTAAGAGACCAGGCTGTCCCAAAGTTTACCACGCAGACTGTCTCAACCTCACCAAGAGGCCTGCAGGTCAGTGGCCCAGTTAGGTTCCTGTCAGAGGAAATGATTGAGTTGTTATCATAGCTTGTAGGGGTTTGTTCTATTTCCTCGCTGTTACTGTAGGATTGTGTGATTGGAGAATGATATACTGTACATGACGTATTTCGTGCATTTTCACTGTTTGATGACTGTCAGATCACTGGTTAGCAGTCTCAGTGTGCTGATTACTTCTCTGTTACGGTTGATGCAGGGCTGTGTCTGACTGCTTCTGTCTGATATACTGCGTCTGACTGCCTTTTCTGTGCTGCAGGTCGGTGGGAGTGCCCGTGGCACCACTGTGACCTGTGTGGTAAGGAGGCGGCCTCTTTCTGTGAGATGTGTCCCAGCTCTTACTGCACACTGCACCGCGACGGGATGCTCTTCATCTCAAAGCTGGACGGACGGCTGTCCTGCAGCGAACATGACCCCTGTGGACCAGACCCCCTGGAGCCAGGGGAGATCAGGGAGTACCTACCTGACACTGGGGCTCTCTCAACAGGCCCGGGGGCTGGTATTGTACCCCCTCCTGCAGCTGCTGTGGCTGGTTCTGCTGCTACTACAACAGGGACAGGGGACCCCCAACCTAGCCCTGGCCCTGAGTCTTTCCCCCATCTCCCCATCTCTTGCCCCATCTCTGGCCCCTTCTCTGGCCCCATCATCTCCCCTCTACCCAGCTCGAAGTCCCTCGATAGCTCTCACCTATTCCTTCCCCAATACTCACCCATCTCTTCCTACGGAGATGAGAAGGAAGAAGTTGAGGATCCTTTTGGTAATGAAGACGGGGATGGAGAGGGGATTGAGGGAGAGTTGGAGGATGGAGAGATGGCAGGCTTAAAGTTGAAAAATGAAGAGGAGGAGGAAGAAGAAGAGGAGGGAGAAGAAGAGGAGGGCGAGGAAGAAGAGGAGTAAAGACCAATGTCCTTTTTCAACAACTCTGCATCCTGGCTAATCATTCATGGGGGGTGGGGAGAAGGGCTACCTGCTTGTTTTTGAGGGGGGGACTGTGCTCAGCATCATGTAGATTCACTCATCTTTGTATATAAGGATCCATGTACAGATGATTTATAGATCTGTGAATTTGAACACCGCCTTGTTCAGACAGACCCCTGAGAAATAGCAGGATGAAACAATGTGGCCTGGAGCTGGAGGGTCGAAATGGAGTATGAGGGAGTTTTCCCTGGACACTGATTTATGGTCAGTTTTCCCCCTAATAGTTCCAGTTAGGGTTTGTGATAGGTATACTGATCCTAGATCTGTGCCTAAGGGCACAATGGGCTTGATGGTAACTCTAGTCATATAGATAGGTCCATTTGAATCTCTTCTTTGTTCGTTGTCATAGTTGTTGGCTTGTGGTTTTAATAACATGTTTACATTTCTGCACCTCCTCTTGGAGAACACGGCAACTAATGTATCTGAAGCTTCACCTTTATCAAAGGGGAGACTGAAGACAGGAGGAGCAGTACTGTCAAAGGCACAGAAATCCCCTCGTGAGAAAGTAGCCTATGGTGTGTTAGATGGGCCTGTCAATCTGGTTCTCTCTGTAGCAACGCTCCTACATGGCACAAATGAGTAATGCTGTGAAATTAACGCGTCAGCAATGGAAATTATTAGTCATACAATCAGTCATTTCAACCTTGTCATTGGTGTACAGTTTATATCCATACCTATTTGATGATGATGAATCTATCGTCTCTGCTGGCATCTGCCTTACCACACCAAATGATACAGACACCTAGACAATACACATGAAATCAAATGGCTTAGTTAGTAAATGTGGGTAGTACATCAAGGTGATATTGATATTGAACATGCCTATATCCTAATCCATGACAGCACTTTGTGTTTTCCCCTAACCCTGGCATTGCATTGCTCCTCTGTAATGATATCTGTTTGGGGTGCGGTTGCTTGTACTGTAGGTCTTTGAACACAACTGAAATCTTATTGAGTGGTCAACTAACATAAATTCAATGTCAAATCAACCAAAAATGTCACCATGTCAGGGTTTAGTTTAACAGTTGGGTGGGGGAAAAATGAAATTCCCTTACATTAATGACTTTTTCAAAACCCAATAAGTTTCCCACATTGATTCAACATCGTCATATTTAATTTTTTGCGTTGAAATGACTTGGAAACCACATTGATTCAAGCAGTTTTTGCGCAGTGGGAAGCTTCCTTACATGGTCTAGCTTTCCCTCAAACTGAACTGAACCTTCAATGTGAATGTGCCAGAGTGTACTCAGCAGTTGAGTAAGCTACTTGACGTAACCCTGACGACAGCTCGCTCACTTGTGTGTATTACATTCTCTATGACATATTTATATTGACTTTTATAACGCACAAATGAAGATGGGACTGACTTCTAGTAGTGACATTGCTGTATGTCACTTTATATAATCCATACTTTCTGTTTGCTAGGCTATACTCCTTGCCATTAGTTTAGCACTAAAAAGTACACTGGTCCACTCCCCTGCTAAAATGTTTTCACTACCGTATGTATTTGTCTCAGCTATGTGTTTTCTCCCTCTTGAAGCTTGTCTCTACATCACTGTCTTTGTTGTGTCAGTTTTTCTTCTCTGCTTATGCCTTTCCAATTGAGTTAATCAATGTTGGGTTTTTGTGAATGAAGGGATGTGAAGGTGATTCTAGAGGGCCCGAAAACAGAATGAAGGGATGTGAAGGTGATTCTAGAGGGCCCGAGAACAGAATGAAGGGATGTGAAGGTGATTCTAGAGGGCCAGAGAACAGAATGAAGGGATGTGAAGGTGATTCTAGAGGGCCCGAGAACAGAATGAAGGGATGTGAAGGTGATTCTAGAGGGCCAGAGAACAGAATGAAGGGATGTGAAGGTGATTCTAGAGGGCCCGAGAACAGAATGAAGGGATGTGAAGGTGATTCTAGAGGGCCCGAGAACAGAATGAAGGGATGTGAAGGTGATTCTAGAGGGCCCGAGAACAGAATGAAGGGATGTGAAGGTGATTCTAGAGGGCCCGAGAACAGAATGAAGGGATGTGAAGGTGATTCTAGAGGGCCAGAGAACAGAATGAAGGGATGTGAAGGTGATTCTAGAGGGCCAGAGAACAGAATGAAGGGATGTGAAGGTGATTCTAGAGGGCCAGAGAACAGAATGAAGGGATGTGAAGGTGATTCTAGAGGGCCAGAGAACAGAATGAAGGGATGTGAAGGTGATTCTAGAGGGCCAGAGAACAGAATGAAGGGATGTGAAGGTGATTCTAGAGGGCCAGAGAACAGAATGAAGGGATGTGAAGGTGATTCTAGAGGGCCCGAGAACAGAATGAAGTGGATTTGCCACTTTCCAGTTGTGGGAATGTTGTGTTTCCATTTCTGAAGCTTATAACACACCTTTACTCCAAATCTGCACAATAAGCATTATTTTTACTGCTTAATGTCTCCCAATTGTGTCACTTTAGTCATGTCGAAGTATCTCTAGCAGCCTTTATGTATTAAAACTTAACTGGCTTATTGTTAGATGAGGCGCTTGAAAAGATATGTGCAATTTCTTGTATTTTAATAGAAAACCAACCTGTTTTTTAATGACTTGAAAAATGAGTAAACCGGTTCAAAGGGTCCCTTCTTGTCCGTATACTGTACCGTAAAGGTTGCCATGGTGCCCCCTGCTGTTGTTCCGATATACAGATACAGGCACCCACCGTCATGGTCATAGTAAATATTTATCTGACTTGAACATATTTATAGCACTAAAACGCCTACGAATTTTAACAACACAGAAAGGTTTTAACTGATCTGTTGGAAGAGTATTTGTACATTTTAGATTGGCCTAGCCTGTCCTTCCAAAATCTTATATAATATGTATATACATTTTGTATATGAAAGCTATATATGATGAATGGTTTAAAAAAACAAAAAACAAGAGATAATAATGAGTCTAGAGCCAGTGGATATCATGCGTTCTCTGGTCACAGCTTTGTCATCAACCATTCCCACAAACAGGATCACTTCAACTTTGATACATATTTGTTGTTTACGTTTGAGTTGCTGTCAACAGACGGGGTTAATAACACTTTATATTGATGTAACAGTATCACAGTCATCAAACAGATAGTAGTAGGCTATGAAAGCATACAGTATGAGGAGGTCGAGGGTCATTTCTGGTCACGACATGAGCTGGGAATCGGAAGAGTCGGGAGATTGAAGGCTCAACTATCACTACAGTCAGTACCTTTGGGACTTGATATGATAATGAGCTGTATATCTTTTTGCTTTAATATTTTCCATTTCTACATTGTCAGTTACCCCTCCCTCCTCTTTGGAGGGTTCTTTGATGTGGCACAAAGGAAGAGTTGGGAGGCTGTCAAATGTTTTTATACATACTACTGCTGTTTTTGTTGTTGTTGCTGTCATGCTTCTTAGCTTCTGACTCTCTTCCCTCTCTGCCTTATTAAGCCTTGTGTAATTCATCTGTTCAAATTGTAACTGTTGAAGAGTTCAATAATATCCTGCTGCCTTGTGAGGATATTGAAATGTGCTGGAGTCCTTTGTACATAATAAAGAAAAAAATGTAAGTTGCAACTCTGCTTTTGCCATTTTGATTTGGGCCAGAGGTTTGATTGTTACCTTTCCCGACTGAATATTCAAGTTTGTAGGCATATTACTGTATTAACAGTTCACTATTGCATTAGATCAGGGGTAGATTTGTTACCATAATCCACTATAGAGGTGCTCATGATATAGCAACTGGCTTTAACACATCCATAGCTCAGTGTACTATAAGCCTTGTTAATAACTAAACTGATCACTGTGCTAACCACTGTTTCACTTCACATACTATATAATAAAGTGAAGGAAAACAATGGTGAGTGCAGCAGTCAGTCTGGTTGACCAGGCTAATGTAGTGTAGGTGTCACACAGACACACACTAACAGACAGACTTGCAGAAATCTAGTCTTTATTTTAAATTTACAACATGCTACAAAACAGTCCACAAAATGAATGATCAAATCAGCCGACTCTGTGGACCTGTAATGGTGTTGGGACTATATGCATGTTATAATATCTTCAAGGCATCAAATAGACGTGGGACTGCAAACAATCTCTTGCTTTGTGCCTGTGCTCCTTGCAATAACAGTCCTGTAAACCATTCATAAAAATGAGATATGTGAACTAGTCCTCTTTCTCAGGCACCAGGTCTGCGTCCTGGGGAGTGGCACCACTAGAAGGTGCTGTGTGTGTGTGTGTAAACAATAACACGTTTGATGAAGTGTATGTACACTTGAATGGAGCCGTCTATACACAGCTAATGATGGATATGTGATTGATGCCTGTGGGCACATTGCTGCTGCTTACTTCTAGTACCCTACATGCACAACTTCAGTGGGACTGAGAAACCCTCAGAGAGGTTCTCAAATGCAATAATATCTCTAACTAATATACATTTTCACACACATTGGTAAAATCAAGTAAAATCTGCCATTGGCTAGACTGTCTCAAAAGGTCAAAGGTTTCTTGAAAAGTGTAAACAGTAACAACACATTCACAGAAAATTGCAACTTGTGTGGAGTAACGACAATGGTCAGCCACGATGATGAGGCATCCGTAACATTGGAATAGTGACTTGGAGATTACATTGAACATTAGTTAAACATAGCTGTATGTAGGGTTTCTTTTGTGTATATATATATATATAAAGAAGCCATTTAGCAGACAGTTTTATCCAAAGTGACTTACAGTAAGGCGTTCATATATTTTACGTATGGGTGGCCCAGGGAATCAAACCCTCAACCCTGGCGGTGTAAGTGCCATGCTCTACCAACTGACTTACAGAGGAACACATAAACTAGATCTTGTACTTTTAGCCATGGCAACATAACTATCATATTACATTTACCCACAAGCTTTTTCCTGTGTTGGTGCAATCTTTCAGGTTGCATTCCATACTTTCAACTGTATCAGAACTTATGACGCAAAGAAAAACACATTAGATGACAATAAATGTGCAGGTACATAGTTTGGCAAGTACATTTCACCATGAAGAGTAGACAATGAAAACAGTGTTCACAGAATGCTTATTCAAATCAAGTCATTAAGAAGCACACTCACTCAAGGCATTTGACTGAGTGATGAAGGCCATTTGTGTCATCAGCATAATTCATTTATATAAGGTGGGTTGATAGACACTAAGGAAATCAACAAAAAAAAATAGTGGGGTTGAGGTGCTAGTTCCTCGTATGCTTCATTCCGATATCGCTCTTGGCAGGTCCCTTGTCATGGGAGAGGGGTCGTATCCAACTATTGTGATGACTCCTTTAAATGCAGTGAGCATGTAATCGTCTATGGGACAACTGAAAAAACCTACCAAAACAGTAACTGTTTGGGCTCCTCTCTTTCTTTCTCTGTTTTAAATGGACAGGCCCCA
Source organism: Oncorhynchus gorbuscha (assembly GCF_021184085.1). Taxonomy (NCBI): domain Eukaryota; kingdom Metazoa; phylum Chordata; class Actinopteri; order Salmoniformes; family Salmonidae; genus Oncorhynchus; species Oncorhynchus gorbuscha. Next base: position 82,586,799 of record NC_060174.1, read on the forward strand.
GGTGGGATGTGTAGCATCCATCCTGCATTTCCAGGTTGGTTTTACAGCAAGGGATCGCTGTTCATCCAGTAAAGGCTTAACTGTGGCAGCAGGAAGAGAAATAAGAGTCCTTCTTCTGACCCAAGTCAATACCGGTCTCTTCTGTAAAGAGAAAGCAGAGAATTGTCAATCAGACCCATTCAGGAATGCATTGATTCACTACAGCGGAGATTAAATTGACAACTCATGCTAGTAATACTACCATTGCAGACAAAATGTACACTGACAGCTAAGCTATTGGAGCCAAAGTCTCACCGGTCAAGAATTGAAAGGAGATGCTGTTGTAGTCCTCTGCAACCTTTTGGAACAGCTCATCTGGAATGTGGTTAAAAGACAGTAGGAGTCTACATCTGCATTTTTGGAAATGTTGTCTTATGAGAATGGGTTATAAATAAGGTTACACTATATTTGAAATTAACTGACCATGAGGTGTCACTTACCCACGTTGTGTCCTGTTTTACTGGATGTTTCAAAATGTTTAGCCCCAATCTCTGTAGATAAGAATGGAAAAACACTAAACATGAGCCTCTTTAAAACAGCCAGTCCTCCTTATACTAATCAAGATGTCTGTGATTATCATTAGCAATTTACCGTCAGCAAAGTCCTGAACGTCATGGTAGTCTACTTGCCGCAGGCCCCGGTCACTCTCAATCAGGTCAATCTTTGTGCCGCACAGGTATATATTGCAGTGCTTCAATTGAAATCATAGAAAAATAAATAAACCTGTGTCATTGTGGGCAGTTACATACATAGGATAACATACTCTCATCGGACAGTTTATTAGGTACACCATCTCATTCATGGAAACAGATCGCTCCTAAAGACAGTGCATTACGTGGCCATGACTTCCTATATAAAGCAGACAGACAGGCATTGAGGCATTCAGTTACTGTTGGATTGAACGTTAGAATGGGTAAAACATGTCAATCCTGTGGGCAAAAACAGCTCGTCGATGAGAGGTCGAAGGAGAATGGCAAGAATTGTGTACGCCAGGGATCATCAACTAGATTCAGCTGCGTGCTGATTTTTTCTTGAGGGGATGGTTGGGTGGCCGGAACATAATTACAAATCATTTCTAGACTGCAAATTGACCGCAAGAATCCCAAATAGACATAACATTTAACTAAAACAATCATTTCAAACCTTGCTTATGGCGATGTCTCAGCCTCCAGTATTTATGCTGCAGTAGTTTGTGTCGGGGGGCTAGGGTCAGTTTGTTATATCTGGAGTACTTCTCCTGTCCTATTCGGTGTCCTGTGTGAATCTAAGTGTGCGTTCTCTAATTCTCTCCTTTCTTTCTCTCTCTCGGAGGACCTGAGCCCTAGGACCATGCCCCAGGACTACCTGACATGATGACTCCTTGCTGTCCCCAGTCCACCTGGCCATGCTGCTGCTCCAGTTTCAACTGTTCTGCCTTACTATTATTTGACCATGCTGGTCATTTATGAACATTTGAACATCTTGGCCATGTTCTGTTATAATCTCCACCCGGCACAGCCAGAAGAGGACTGGCCACCCCACATAGGCTGGTTCCTCTATAGGTTTCTTCCTAGGTTTTGGCCTTTCTAGGGAGTTTTTCCTAGCCCCCGTGCTTCTACACCTGCATTGCTTGCTGTTTGGGGTTTTAGGCTGGGTTTCTATACAGCACTTTGAGATATCAGTTGATGTACGAAGGGCTATATAAATAAATTTGATTTGCTTACATTTGTATATGATCACATCTCCAGTATGCATAGAAATACTTGGGAACATATTTCCCAGTTTAAAATTGCTTGGAGCTGATTTCCTGGTGTTTTTACAGTTCTCTCCAACAGAAAACTTGGGTGGGTCAAATAAAACCACCTGTAGGCCAAATTCAGCCCGCGAGCAGGCAGTTGTGGGACCCTGGTGTAAGCTAACAGGAGGGCCACAAGCAGGCAAATAACGGTGCAGTAAAACAGTGGTGTGCAGAACGGCATCTCAGAATGCAAAACTCCTCAATCCTTTTCACGGATGGGCTATTGCAGCAGATGACAACACTATGAACAAGACGCGGCTCCAGTGGGCACGTGATCACCAACACTGGACAATTGAGGAGCGGAAAAACAAACATGACAGCGAGTTCAGTTTACTTGAGTGGCATGGTCAGTCCCCAGACCTCAACCCAATATGAGATGGAAAGGGCTATTCACAACATAAATGGACTGCCCTCCAATCTGAAGCAAATGCATGATGCCATCGCGTCAGCATGGACCATCATACCTGTTGAATGCTTCCGTCAACTTGAAGAATGCACTAAAGAATTTAGGCAGTTCTACATCTACATTTTAGTAATTTAGCAGACACTCTTATCCAGAGCGACTTACGGTAGAGTGCATACATACTTTTTTCCCGTACTGGTCCCCTGTGGGAATCGAACCCACAACCCTGGCATTGCAAGCCACACGGGACCTGGCAAAGGGGGGTCCAACCTGGTACTAGATGGTGTACCTAATAAACTAGTACAGTGCATTAGGAACGTAATTCAGACCCTTTGACTTTTTCCACATTTTGTTACATTACAGCCTTATTCAAAAATCAATTAAATTACCCCCCCCCCCTTAAATCTACACCCCACAAGGACAAAGAAAAAAAAACAGGTTAAGAAATATCACATTTACAAAAGTATTGAGGCCATTTAACACAGTAGTTTGTTGAAGCACCTTTGGCAGCGATTACATCCTCAAGTCTTCTGGGGTATGACGCTACAAGCTTGGCACACCTGTATTTGGGGAGTTTCTCCCATTCTTCTCTGCAGATCCTCTCAAGCTCTGTCAGGTTGGATAGGGAGCGTGGTTGCCTAGCTATTTTCAAGTGTCTCCAGAGATGTTCGATCGGGTTCAAGTACGGGCCCCTCAAGGACATTCAGAGACTTGTCCCGAAGCCACTACTGCGTTGTCTTGGCTGTGTGCTTAGGGTCGTTGTCCTGTTGGAGGGTGAACCTTCGCCCCCGTCTGAGGTTCTAAGCAGGTTTTCATCAAGGATCTCTCTGTACTTCGTTCCGTTCATCTTTCTCTCGATCCTGGCAAGTATCCCATTCCTTGCCGCTGAAAAACATCCCCACACCATGATGCTGCCACCACCATGCTTCAACATAGGGATACTGCCAGGTTTCTTCTAGATGTGACGCTTGGCATTCAGGCCAAAGGGTTCAATCTTGGTTTCATCAGACCAGTGAATTTTGTTTCTCATGGTCTGAGAGTCCTTTAGGTGCCTTTTGGCAAACTCCAAGAGGGCTGTCATGTGCATTTTTACTGAGAAGTGGCTTCCGTCTGGCCACTCTACCATAAAGGCTTGATTTGTGGAGTGCTGCCGAGATGGTTGTCCTTCTGGAAGGTTCTCCCATCTCCACAGAGGAACTCTGGATCTCTGTCAGTAACCATCAGGTTCTCGTGTCACCTCCCTGACCAAGGCACTTCTCCCCCGATTACTCAGTTTGGACAGGCAGCCAGCACCAGAAAGAGTCTTTGTGGTTCCAAACTTTTTCCATTTAAGAATGATGGAGGCCACTGTATTCTTGGGGACCTTCAATGCTGCAGAAATTTTTTGGTACCCTTACTCAGATCTGTGCCTTGACACAATCCTGTCTCAGAGCTCTACGGACAATTCCTTTGACCTCATGGCTTGGTTTTTGCTCTGACATGCACTGTCAACTGTGGGACCTTATATAGACAGGTGTGTGCCGTACCAATTCATGTCCAATCAATTGAATTTACCACAGATGGACTCCAATCAAGCTGTAGAAACATTTCAAAGATGATCAATGGAAACATGATGCACCTGTGCTCAATTTCTAGTCTCATAGCAAAGGATCAGAATACTAATTTAAATAAGGCATCTTTTTTATTTTTAATCCATTTGAACACATTTCTAAAAACCTGTTTTTGCAGTATCATTATGGGGCATTGTATGTAGATTGATGAGGGGGAAATGTATGTAATACAGTTTTGAATAAGGCTGTAATGTAAAAAAAAATACAATTAAAGTCAAGGGGTCTGAATACTTTCCAAATGCACTGTATATGACAATACCCATCATACAATTCCCATTGGCAAGTGAGTTGAGTTTTTATGAGATAGTCTAACCTTGTCACAGTTTTGCAGCTCCTTCACCCAGAATCTAGCTCGCTGGAAACTGCTGGTGTCCGTCAAATCTACAGGAGAAAAAGGTCACACAAATTAAGGAGAATGACAACATAAAACTTAACCAAAACATTGTATGTTTTCACAGTTATGAAGGTGTATTTGACCTAGAATATTTTGTAGTACTAATATTACTATTGCAATGTAAAATCAGCCCATAAAAACAACACTAAAAACAGAACCAGATAAAAACAATAAAGACACTTAAATGAGTCATCAACTGGGAAAATGCCTCGGTGGCTATTTTCCAAACTGTAAAAACAAATCCCCCAATGAGGGAAATAAGAGGGGAGGACACTCATATATGAAAAATCCATTGCACTCAACAAGAATGTCTAAAATTAAACATTTAGGATATAATCGAAGCCATTAGTGCTTGCCAGGGACCTCACGATACGACATTATCATGATACTTCGGTGCCCATACGATATGTATAGTGATTCTCATGATTCCATATGTATTGCGATTCGATAATACAATTTTACTGTGATTTGATAATGCAATTTTACTGTGATTTGATGTTCCAAACTTATTGCTCGACACGAAGTATACAAACATTAAGAACACCTGCTCTTTCCATGACAGACTGACCAGGTGAATCCAGGTGAAAGCTATGATCCCTTATCAATGTCACTTGTTAAATCCCCTTCAAAATCAGTGTAAATGAAGGGGAGGAGACAGGTTAAAGAAGGATTTTTAAACCTGGAGACAACAGACATTGATTGTGTACGTGTGCCATTCAGAGGGTGAATAGTAGTAGGTGCCAGGCGCACCGGATTGTGTCAGGAACTGCAACACTGCTGGGTCTTTCACACTCAACAGTTTCCCATGTGTATCAAGAATGGTCCACCGCCCAAAGGACATCCGGCCAACTTGACACAGCTGTGGGAAGCTTGGATTATGGGCCAGCATCCCTGTGGAACACTTGACACCTTGATGAGTCCATGCCCCGATGAATTGAGGCAGTTCTGAGGGCAAACCGGGGGCCTCAAATCAATATTAGAAAGGTGTTCCTAATGTTTGGTATACTCAGTGTATGTCTGCTACAGCGAGACAAGAGAAAATTTGTTTTGATCAGTCAGGTAAATAAGTGCTGAAAACAGGTTCTCACTATTTAAAAAGAAGATGTAGAACAAGCTATCGGATGAAAGGAGTAGTTTTGGAGCAGGTACAGACGACAACCACTAGCTAATGCTTCCTACAGTGTTGATACTTGGGAGTCAAATATCGATAATAATATAGTCCAAAAATAACATTTCAATATGTAACTATAAATTCCCCCCAATCACTAAACACCATAGTAGCAAAACAAAAATGTAGCGTGATTTTGAGTGTCGTTCCAAGGGGATAAGAACTTACCATAGCAGACAATGGCAGCCCTGGCTCCTCTGTAGTAGATTCTACTCATAGCCTCGTAGCGCTCTGATCCAGCCGTGTCCTGGGTTGCAGAGAAGGAATCACTTATAGTCTATCCACACATAGCCTGTATCTACCTCATATCGGGCTACAATGGATTTATTAATTTAATTATTATGCAACGATAATAATAAACCAGACAACTCCCTACGGAGTATAAAGATTCATGTAAATCTTTTTTCCATTTTATAAAGGATGCCAGCAGTCATCCTCACTCACCCATATTCCCAGTGTAACCACCTTGTCTCCCACCTGGATTGGTTTGGCAACAAATGCAGCCCCAATAGTCTATCGAAAAAAGAATGATTGCGAGAAAAAGCATGTAGCATGTACAATTTTGAGAAAGAGTCTTCACACAAAAGCAGAGAGCTTCCCACACACCGCCCTAGGCAATCAACGGATACTCACGTTCTGGTAGGGGCCGACAAGAAAGCGGTGGTGAACATATCTCTCCACAAGGCTGGTCTTGCCCACACTCTCTTTCCCAAGCATAACAACTTTTGCATCCACACGCATGGTCATAGTGCACAGGACCAGGACAAGAAAGGAGAGGAGGAGCAGGAGAGGGGTAGACCAGGATGCTGAATTGCTGTGTAACAGATGAGACAAAAACATAATAGATAGTATGATTAAGAAGTTGGGCACGATAAAACAGTTACTGTATTCCTTCTACTTTGTCCATGGCATGACATCATGACTTCGATGCAGCATGACTTGGCAGCCACCAACAACACAGAATGAGTTTGAGACACTGCACTCGAAGTTGCCACAGCAGAATTTTTCTGAAGAGAGCAGTTGGCAGGATACATTTCAAGACATGTCATGACATTTGTGGCAATGTCAACAATTCTAAGTGGACTTTAGCTAAGTTAAAATGGGCATGGGTGTGTAGCTAGAAAAATAGTTAATGCTGCCATTAGCTTAACCATCAACAAATGGTATACACAATTAGCAGACCTGAACGATTACACAAAATAAAAAATAACGTTTCGTTAGCTAGCTTCACAGTAGCATTTATTAGCTAGCTAGCCATCTAACGTTAGCTAATGATGACTTGATAGCTAGAACCAAAACACTTACCTGCTTGATAAACTCAGCTAAATGTGTTCAAATGGAAGAATCAGAGCCGAGTCAGATTAACAGTATAGGTAAATGGTCGAATAGCTCTTAAAATATGAACATCTCGTTTCGAGTTAGCTAGCCAGCCAATGTTTGAGCCACTTGGTGTTGTCAGCAACGTACATTTTAGCTAAAAACTAAAATTACACGCCACAGAAACATCACTAACATTTATATAGCCTATGCCATTGCTATGTCATATGGCAAAGCTTACTCGACTTGAACTTCGAGACCTCATTTGTTAGCAAGCAAGCTAAATACAAAAATCCAAGAGGCTTTGTTATGAGGCCACTACTTCTTCTTTAAAGTTTTAGGGCAGACTACACCTACGGTATATGGCCGCCACCTACTGTACGGGGTCTTCTTTGATATTATTGCGGTCCGCCAACAAATGCTAGTAGTGCATGCCGCCACCTAGTGTTTCGGCTGTGTTTCAGCCCAAAGAAATAACAAAATAAAAATGAACTAAAGAAAACTCAATATACTCCTTTATTCAGATTCTACTGCCAATGCCCATCCCTACAGGCTCTGGGGCCTGACAAGGAACAACTGAACAATTAATCAAATGGCCATCGGATTATTTACATTGGACCCCACCAGTTGTTTTTTGCACTGCTGCTGCTCGCTGTTTATTGTCTATGCATAGTCACTTCACCCCTACCTACATGTACAAATGACCTCGACTAACCTGTACCCCCGCACATTGTCTCTGTACCGGTACCCCTTGTATATAGCTTCGTTATTGTTATTTTATTGTGTTACTTTGAATTATTCTTTACTTAAATTTATTTGGTAAATATTTTCTTAACTCTTTCTTGAATTGCACTGTTGGTTAAGGGCTTGTAAGTAAGCATTTCACGGTAAGGCCTACACATGTTGTATTCGGTGCAGGTGACAAATAAAGTTTGATTTGATCTGATCTTTGGACAGTATTCTTTGCAATGTTTCGGCAGTGAAATCCTGTAAACCCCAAAAACTTTTCAGCCGCATATACTATTATGTCCAGTTTCTTGGACATTTTTGTTCGTTTGTGCAGTACAATCAATCACATCTGTGATAAACACCATGAAATCCACCTTCTTCACAACCAGCATATCAGTTTCCCTCAACTGTTGAACAACACCCTGAATCTCCACAGTCTACTGAGTATCCATCACCATACCTTCAGCTCACCTCGCTCCTTCAACTAGTTCACGTGCCTCTGTGTAAGAGACCTGCTGAATAGTCCTGACCTTTGCCACTCCATAGTCCTTTACCCTAACCGGGCACTCCGGGGAATTGGGAATGGTGAACTAGTTGCCAGAAGATACCGACCCTGCCGTTACGCTTGTTTACACTACGCTGCACTGAAATCGGAACACAATAGACTACCACAGTATGAATCATAATTCCCTTACAACCTAGCACTAATCAAGGAAATGGTTCCAGTCGTTTTTCCACCATTCTTTTTTTCGCATAGGGAAAGAGTGGGATGACAGCGGCTGCTTTCCAAACTTTAGGAGTCTCAGACGTTAAGAAAGAGAGGTTGAACAGACTAGTAATAGGGGTTGCAACAATGGCGGCGGATGATTTTAGGAAGAGAGGGTCCAGATTATCTAGCCCAGCTGATTTGTAGGGATCCAGGTTTTGCAGCTCTTTCAGAACATCAGTTGCCTGGATTTGGGTGAAGGAGAAACGGGGGGGAGGCGCTTGGGCCAGTTGCTGCGAGGGGTGCAGAGCTCTTGGCCGGGGTTGGGGTAGCCAGGTGGAAGCATGGCCAGCCGTAGAGAAATGCTTATTGAAATTCTCGATTTATCAGTGGTGACAGTGTTTCCTAGTATCGGTGCAGTGGGCAGCTGGGAGGAGGTACTCTTATTCTCCAAGGACTTTAGTGTCCCAAAACCTTTTGGAAATAGTTCTGCAGGTTACAAATTTCTGTTTGAAAAAGCTAGCCTTTGCTTTTGTAACTGACTGTGTGTATTGGTTCCTGACTTCCCTGAAAAGTTGCATATCGCGGGGACTATTCGATGCAAGTGCAGTACACCACCGGGTGTTCTTGTGCAGGTCAAGGGCAGTCAAGTCTGGAGTGAACCAAGGGCTATATCTGTTCTCAGTTCTACATTTTTTGTAAGGGCCATGCTTATTTAAGATGGTGAGGAAAGCACTTTTAAAGAACACCCAGGCATCCACTACTGACGGGAAGAGGTCAATATCCTTCCCGGGCCAGGTCGATTAGAAAGGCCTGCTCGCAGGAGTGTTTTAGGGAGCATTTGACAGTGATTAAGGGTGGTCGTTTGACCACGGACCCATAACGGACACATGCAATGAGGCAGTGATCGCTGAGATCCTGGTTGAAAACAGCAGAGGTGTATTTAGAGGGCAAGTTGGTCAGGATGATATCTACAGTTGAAGTCAGGAGTTTACATACACCTCAGCCAAATACATTTAAAGTCAGTTTTCATCCTAGTAAAAATTCCCTGTCTTAGGATCACCACTTTATTTTAAGAATGTGAAATGTCAGAATAATAGTAGAGAATGATTTATTTCAGCTTTTATGTCTTTCATCACATTCCCAGTGGGTCAGAAGTTTACATACTGTCACGGCTCCTCTTCTGCAGTGCAGGGGCGGTTCCTCCTGCAGGCAGAGGAGGGTCATTAGTGATTGGAATCACCTGGGCTCAGGGCATTTAAACAGCTTCACTAATCACTTGTCTCTCGCTCTCTGCTCCTCCAGGTATGAACCTGTTTTGTTTGTTACTTTGTAGTTTTGACTCAGTCATTCACACATCCCTGCACTTTACATACACCTTACATTATGATACTTTCACACCTCATTCCTTTTTCTTTGTTTAAAGTTAATAGTTTTGGTTTAATAAAAAAACTTTTTGATTGGCCTATACCTGTTGTTCGTGTCCCCTCATTTTTGCCACAGGCTATGAGCTGCTTTAGCAGTTCTGCCCACATATCTTCCATAGGATTGAGGTCAGGGCTCTGTGATAACCTCAAGCCTATAGAACATTTGTGGGCAGAACTGAAAAAGCGTGTGTGAGCAAGGAGGCCTATAAACCTGACTCCGTTACCCCAACTCTGTCAGGAGGAATGGTCCAAAATTCACCCAACTTGTGGGAAGCTTGTGGAAGGCTACCCGAAACGTTTGACCCAAGTGAAATAATTTAAAGGCAATACCGTGACTTTTTTGTCTGTTACAGATACCAGTATCCTGTGTGTGTATCCTGTGTTCTTTTCTCTCCTTCTCCCCTCACAGGTGAAAATCATCACTCCCCAATCAGTCACCAATCCAATCATCAATCAGAAGGCACACCTCCTCCTGTTTCCTACCCTATTACAGTTCCTTTCCCTTGGTTTAAAAACTCTGTCAGTTGTTTGCTCTAGAGCTCAATCTCTCTGTAAAGGCCATGTCTGTAGGTCTCTGTGGTTTACTCTTTCTTTGTGTATTGACCTCTCTTTTGTTTGAGCACCTCCATAGCACTTTGTCATCACCTGTGAGTATTGTTTTTGGTTATGGTGTTTGTTTGTTTTCTGGTGGGAAAAGGGGAAACCAAGACAAGTCTCCCATGGGTGTACACTACCCGTAGGTAGACTTTGTTAAATACACTAGTTAGAACTGGGCGGACCACCCACTGTATTTTTGGTTAGTTAGCTGTTGTTAAAGTAGGCTAGTCTAGCTTAGAGGTGTTTTTGAATAGTTGTTTCTTTCCTTGGGTCCAGCTCAGTCCCCCCCCCCCCCCCCCCATTACCGTGTGTTTATTAATAAACCCTGAGTTTGACGGTAGATATCAGTTGTCATAGTTATTTCGTTCTCACTTTTACTTTGTCACAATTATAATTTGCATGAGCTATGTTACGGGTCTCATTACCATCCACCCCCTAGACTGTCGGGCCAAAAGGGATTTGCAACATTGTCCTCAAGCTATTTTGCCACAACTTTGGAAGTATGCTTGTGGTCATTGTCCATTTAGAAGACCCATTTGCAACCAAGCTTTAACTTTCTGACTGATGAAGAGATGTTGCTTCAATATATCCACATAATTGTCCTACCTCATGATGCCATCTATTTTGTGAAGTGCACCAGTCCCTCCTGCACCAACACAACATGTTGCTGCCACCCCGTGCTTCACGGTTGGGAGGGTGTTCTTCAGCTTACAAGCTTCCCCCTTTTCCTCCAAATATAACAATGGTCATTATGGCCAAACAGTTCTACTTTTGTTTCATCAGACCAGAGGACATTTCTCCAAAAAGTACCATCTTTGTTCCCATGTGTAGTTGCAAACCGTCTGGCTTTTTATTGCGGTTTTGGAGCAGTGGCTTCTTCCTGGCTGAGCGGTCTTCCAGGTTATGTCGATATAGGACTCGTTTGACTGGGGATATAGATACTTTTGTACTTGTTTCCTCTAGCATCTTCACAGGGTCCTTTGATGTTCTGGGATTGATTTACACTTTTCTCACCAAGTATGTTCATCTATAGGAGACAGAACGCGTCTCCTTTCTGAGCGGTAGTATGACGGCTGCATGGTCCCATGGTGTTTATAATATTGTTTGTACAGATGAATGTGGTACCTTCAGGCATTTGGAAATTGCTCCCAAGGATGAACCAGACATGTGGAGGTCAACAAAAAATTATCTGAGGTCTTGACTGATTTCATTTTTATTTTCCCATATTGGCAAGCAGAGGGGCACTGAGTTTGAAGGTAGGCCTTGAAATACATCCACAGGTACACCTCCAATTGACATCATTTTCTGGGATTTTCCAAGCTGTTTAAAGGCACAGTCAACTTAGTGTATGTAAACCTCTGACCCACTGGAATTGTGATACAGTGAAATAATCTGTCTGTAAACAATTTTTGGAAAAATGACTTGTGTCATGCACAAAGTAATGTCCTAACCGACTTGCCAAAACTATAGTTTAACAAAAAATTTGTGGAGTGGTTGAAAAACTAGTTTTAATAAGTCCAACCTAAGTGTATGTAAACTACTGACTTCAACTGTATGAGGGTGGCCATGTTTACGGATTTGGGGTTGTACCTGGTAGGTTCCTTGATAATTTGTGTGCGATTTAGGGCATCTAACTTAGCTTGTAGGACGGCCAGGGTGTTAAGCATATCCCAATTTAGGTCACCTAGCAATACAAACTGATGGTAAATGGGGGGGGGGGGGAATCAATTCACATAAGGTGTCCAGGGTACAGCTGGGAGCTGAGGGGGGTCTATAAAACAACGAGGGACTTATTTCTGGAGAGATGGATCTTTAAAAGTAGAAGCTCGAACTGTTTGGGCATCGACCTGGATAGTATGACAGAACTCTGCAGGCTCTCTCTACAGTAGATTGCAATTCCGCCTCCTTTAGCAGTTTTCGCTTGACGGAAAATGTTGTAATTGGGGATGTAAATTTTCCGCATTTTTTTGGTGGCCTTCCTAAGCCCGGATTCAGACACGGCTAGGACATCAGGGTTGGCGGAGTGCGCTAAAGTAGTGAATAAAGCAAACTTACGGAGGAGGCTTCTGATGTTGACATGCATGAACCCCAGGCTTTTTACGGTTGCAGAAGTCAACAAATGAGAGCGCCTGGGGGGACACGGGGCCGGGGTTAACCTCTACATCACCAGAGGAGGAGTAGGAGGAGGGTATGGCTAAAGGCTATTTAAAGGCAATCTAGTCATCTAGTGCTTTGAGAACAGAGAATAAAAGGAGCAGATTTCTGGGCATGGTAGGATAGATTCAGGTACAGTGGGGCATTGAGTGAAGATGAGCGAGGTTTCATCTCTGGAGGCGCCAATTAAGAATCTCTGGATTAACTATCTAATGTTAAATTTTGTCATTAATAAATTGGCTAAATGTCTTTAAATGGACAATTCTGTTAACTGTCTTGTGCATGTTTTAATATGACACAATAACTGTTAGCAAAGTTGTCCGCTAGAGATGATGTGTAGGCGCTGGCAGGGATTTGTATTCTTGCATGATGTCTACTTGAATGCTAATTAACATGTTTGAATCCGAGAATAAAGGGAGCCGAATATATTGCTAAAAGTCACCTTGTCCAATTTACATGGTTATCGTCCGCACCAGGGTAAGTCTACACGAAGCACAGCCATTATTTAAGTGTTTCTAAAATGTCCCATGGGAATGGTGGAAACATTCGGAACCATTTTCCTGTTAAAACACTATGGAGCCTGATATGCATGATATGGATCAGAAGAGATATTACCACCTACTACCAACTATGGCTACAAATATTGAGGTAGTTTTTATAATGCTTGCCCAATGAAAATGCACTAAATCAAAGATTTGTCACGTCATTGCTCAAATGTGACAAATTACAAATAGAAAAATAGAAATTAATTTATTGAACATAAAGTGTATTTCAATGTGATTAACATAGGCCTATAGCCTACTGCAGGGTTCCCCCAACCCTGACCTCCTAAGTTTTCTGAGCCAAAATTGTTGGACATAAAAGACCATTAAAACATTTTTTTTTTTATAGAAAATAATAAGACATAGAAAAATAACTAATAAAAACTGCCTAAATATTTGTAACCGTAGGTGGTATTATCTCTGAACGAGCTTATCCGTCATCAATATTGTGTAATAATTATAATGTTAATTTAAGATTTTAATGGATGAAGCTGATCAGAGAGCAGCGCTGCTTTTCTTTCAATCTTATCAGTAACGACACATGCTCCGATGACGCACTTAGCGAAAGTTCTTTCCGCGTGGTGTTTTTGGAAACGCATGTTACATCTTCGGCTGTTGTAGGAAAGCTGCATCGTTTAAACACTTGTAAGCCTAATTTCCATCTCTATTGGGAAACCGGTCCCTTGTTTTCATTTCAGGATCAACAAAAACATAACAGTAGAAAGGCTATATACAGGGGGTACCGGTACAATGTGCGAGGGCACCGGTTAGTGGAGGTAATTGAGGTAAGATGTACATTGTTGGTGTTGAAATACTGGAGAGTTGAGACCAAATCATGGATGCTGGACAGAGTGGATTTCAGTTGTAACAAAAGCCCGTTTATTCAGTCAAAAGATATCTTGTCCTGCAGTTTTAGCGTGCACGGACCTAGTCATATGGCTCAGTAAGGAGTCAGCTGAAAAGGGGCCTATACAGAGGTTACAGTAGATTTTATACATGGAATAATATAGGTAGAGTCTTGTCGTGTTGGTCTTCTGACTGGTCCTGAAGAGTTGGAGGTGGGCCTGCTCTAGCCAGAGCAGGAGCCCCATTGGTGCACAGCAGAGTCCTCTGCTCTGGGCACCCGACCAGTAGCGAGGGGAGTGAGGTGTGTGTGTTCGTGCGATGGAATGTCTGTGTCAAGGAGTCGTGAGAAGGGCAGTTTATGGCTGGGTGTGTGTGTTGTTTCCTGTTTTGGCAGGGGTACGTGCAATGACTTGAGTCAGGCGGATTAGTTTGGCGCTCATGGGGTGTGTTGTGCAAGCTTTAATCCTATGGTCACAAACAGGCTCTTAAAGCAGCCTGAGGGCACTAAAGCCACCTAAATATATGTGCTTGATATATGAGCTATGTGTATGTATATATGACAACATGTAGGTAGAGCATTGTTAATTATTTTTTATATTTTATTTTACCTTTAAGTCAGTTAAGAACAAATTCTTATTTTCAATGACAGCCTAGGAACAGTGGGTTAACTGCCTGTTCTGGGGCAGAACTACAGATTTGTACCTTGTCAGCTCGGGGTTTGAACCTGCAACCTTCCGCAACGCTCTAACCACTAGGCTACCCTGCCGCCCCTAATAAACAGAGTAGCAACAGCATAAAAATGGGTGGTGGGGTGGGGACAATGCAAATGATAGTTTGTTGGTGATGTGGATATCAAGGAACTTTAAGTTCTCAACCTGCATCCACTACAGCCTCATCGATGATAATTGGTGCGTGAAGGGTCCTCTTCCTTTAGTCCACAATCATCTCCTTTGTCTTGATCACGTTGAGGGAGAGTGGTTTACTAGCACCACATTGCCAGGTCCCTGAACGCCTCCCAAAAGGCTGTCTCATCATTGTCAGTGATCAGGCCTACCACTGTTGTCGTCGGCAAACTTAGTGATGTTGGAGTCGTGCTTGGCCATGCAGTCATGAGTGTACAGGAGGGGACTGAGCACGCACCCCTGAGGAGCCCCCGTGTTGAGGATCAGAGTGGCAGGTGTGTTATGTACCCTTACCACCTGGGGGTGGCCCGTCAGAATCCAGTTGCAGAGGGAGGTGTTTAGTCCCAGGGTCCTTAGCTTAGTGTGTTGAACGCTGAGCTGTAGTCATTGAATAGCAATCTCACGTAGGTGTTCCTTTTGCTCCATTCTTGGGTATTTTATTCCATGTTTTACTATTAAACTGCATGGTTTCTCGAGTCGTAGTGGGAGGACCACAGACCAAGTTTACTTCGATATGATGGTTTGTACAGTGCCTTCAGAATGTATTCAGACCCCTTGACATAATACCCCATAATGACAAAGCAAAACTTTTGTTTGTTTTTTTTTGTTAGTTTATACAAACTTTTAAACTGAAATATCAGAAGTATTCAGCCCCTATACTCAGTGCTTTGTTTAAGCACCTTTGGTAGCGATTACAGCATCCATTCTTCTTGGGTATGACGCTACAAGCTTAACTAACAGTGTTGCTTCCGTCCCTCTCCTCGCCCCAACCTGGGCTCGAAACCGGGACCCTCTGTACACATCAACAGCTGCCTTCAATGAAGAATCATTACCTATCGCTCCACAAAAGCTGCGGCCCTTCAGAGCAAGGGAAATGACTACTTCAAGGTCTCAGATCGAGCGACGTCACCGATTGAAATGCTATTAGCGTGCACCGCTAACTAGCTAGACATTTCACACCGGTTACACTTGGCACACATGTATTTGGGGAGTTTCTCCCATTCTTCTCTGCAGATCCTCTCAAACTCTGTCAGGTTGGATGGGGAGTGTTGCTGCACAGCTATTTTCAGGTCTCTCGAGATGTTCGATCGGGCTCTGGCTGGGCCACTCAAGGACCTGTCCTAAAGCCACTCCTATGTTGTCTTGGCTGTGTGCTTAGGGTCATTGTCCTTTTGGAAGGTGAACCTTTGCCCCAGTCTGAGAACCTGCTCCAGAGCACTCAGGACTTCATCAAGGATCTCTCTGTACTTTGCTCCATTCATCTTTGCCTCGATCCTGACTAGTCTTCCAGTCCCTGCTGCTAAAAACATTCCCACAGCATGATGCTGTCACCACTGTTTCACCGTAGGGATGGTGCCAGGTTTTCTCCAGATGTGACACTTGGCATTCAGGCCAAAGAGTTCGATCTTGGTTTCATTAGACCAGAGAATCTTGTTTCTCATGGTCTGGGAGTCTTTAGGTGACTTTTGGCAAACTCCAAGTGGGCTGTCATGTGGCTTTTACTGAGGAGTGGCTTCCATCTGGCCACTACCATAAATGCCTGATTGGTGGTGCTGCAGAGATGGTTGTCCTTCTGGAAGGTTCTCCCATCTCCACAGAGGAACTCTAGAGCTCTGTGAGAGTGGCCATCAGGTTCTTGGTCACCTTCCTGACCAAGGCCTTTCTCCCCCGTTTGGACGGGCGTCCAGCTCTTGTAAGAGTATTGGTGGTTCCAAACATCTTTCATTTAAGAATGATGGAGGCCACTGTGTCTTGGGCCTTCAATGCTGCAGAAATGTTTTGGTAACCTTCCCCAGATCTGTGCCGAGACACAATCCGGTCTGAGTTCTACAGGCAATTCCTTCATCCTCGTGGCTTGGTTTTTGCTCTGACAAGCACTGTCAACGGTGGCAGTTTATATAGACAGGCGTGTGCCTTTCCAAATGTCCAATCAATTTAATGTATCACATGACGTGACAGTGCATGTCAGAGCAAAGTTGTATGGAAACAAGTTCAATGAAAACAGGATGCACCTGTGCTCAATTTCAAGTAGCATAGCAAAGGGGCTGAATACTTATGTAAATAAGGTATTTCTGTTTTTAATTTTTAATAAATGTGCAAACATTTCTAAAACCTGTTTTCACTTTGTCATTATGGGGTATTGTATGTACATTGCTGAGAATTTGTATTTATTTCATACATTTTAGAATAAGGCTGCAACATAACAAAATGTGAAAAGTAAAGTAGTTTGAATACTTTCTGAAGGCACTATATATCAATATTTGTTTATAGTCTGTTCCCACCGCCATTTCCCGCATCATTAATTTTACATACATAAAAAGATCTCACCATGTCGAACAAACAAATTATCGGATTGGATTTTTGTCCATCCATATATCATTTTTCATAGTCATGGCACGCTTTGTGTAAACGCTATTGAAGATTGACAGGGGGTATAGAGGTGTAGGGTTAGTTGGTGGTGCATTTTTATCCTTTCCCTCCTTCCTTTTTCTATTTTTGTATCACAAAATGTAAAGTAATTGACCACACAGTACCGCACAGTAGGTGGCAGCATGCACAAACAAAGTGTGTGAACGCCATGATACCAAAGAAGAGAGTCCTGCTATCAAATATTATATATGAACACTGATGGAAGATGGCGGAAACAGAGGTTTTGTTTGAAACTGCTAGTGAGTCGAGTGAAGCTAATAGTACAGAAAGTGAGAATGAGTGGGTGACAGTGGCGAAGACCAGGGGAAACAAGAGAAGTAACACTATGTTGGAAAAGAGGAAACCACGAGACTCGTTTTTGGTCAGTTTTGGATGAGTACTACTTGGGAAATCCGCTTAACTTCTCCAGGAACATCTGGAATGTGTTGGAAGAAAGTGTGGAGTCGGTGAGTCACAAGAAGTGGTCTTATTTAGATTTCTTGTGTGTCTGCAGAGCAGAAGATGCGTGTGATAAGATATCCGAGTGTAACGCTTACTGCATGGATTTCTGTAGCAAGGCGCCTATCTAGGGGTATTTCTGGGGTGGTGCAATAAATAAAGGCAGAGGATATAACTGAAAACATTGGAGTGGTTGGTGCACGTTGATTCGCCTGTATGGTGGATGGAGAAAGGAAGTTAACTTCATCCATGCTACTGTTCTTTGGTGAAGAGTCTCTTCCTTGTCATAAAGTTAGTATTCATGAGATACCCTGTAAGAGCTTTTGTGCACAAGCCCCTGTCATACATGTAATGTGTCAAGTGTGTGCAGAAGGATAGAATATCGTATGCCAGATGAAGGGAAATGCTGCAATTGTTGAGGTGAACATCTCCAGTAATTCTTGGAGTGTCCTGTGAAGGAGAATGGGGTGGCAAGGGTAAGGAGTGTCCAGCGTGCCTCCTATCTGGAGGCGGTGAAAAATTCGGAAGGAACGAGTAGCAGGGTAAAAGCAATGGTAGTAGAGCACCAAAACCAGTGAAGGTGTCCCATCAACTGAGAGAGTGAAATGCTACATGTTAAAAAGGTGGACTCTGTATTATTTATTGCAATGGTCATAAACTGTACAGCACAAGCGGATAAAAAGTTTAAGAAAATTGGAATCGTGAATGCCGCTAAATGTTTTTTAGGTCTGTGATTTCACAACCGAGGCAGTGCAAGAAATCCTGTCGGTGAATGTAGCCCCATCACAGGCCCCTGAGCATGTGTAGGGATATATTTTAGAGTGGACTGTGATTGAAGAAGTATGATTTAATTTTTAAAAACATACAAAAATAGTTGACGTGTTTTGTTTTGTATGATGTCGTTTTCCACGTTTCCCGATTTTTATTTTAAAGTTTCTATTCAATACCCCGTCCAGCTGGTGGCGGTAGTGTACCATAAACATTGGATGACAATCGCGTTAACTCTATCAAAGAAGATACCGAAGAAGAACCATACAGCGATTAACATGGCTGATACAAAGGGAGCAGATGAAACTACTCCAGGAGTTTTGCAGGAAATGTTCACGTCTCCGTTGAATTTGAGTCTGCTTGGCCTCTGCATATTTCTTTTGTACAAAATATTCCGCGGAGACACGCCTGCAGATATGGGCGAGGTTGAGGAACCTCTGCCTAAATTCAAGAAAAGAGATTTCACGTTAGCGGAGCTACAACCGTACGATGGCCTGCAAAATCCAAGAATTCTTATGTCTGTCAATTCAAAGGTGTTCGATGTTACCAGAGGAAAGACATTCTACGGTCCAGGTAAAATAAAGTTGCAGGCGATTTGTGCTCATGTGGCGTAACACCAGCTATTTCTGCTCAAATGAATGGTTGGCGCAACCGTAGCTAACTGTCTTGCTGGTCAGTCAGTTTTATTCTTAGACTTGTTACTTTGTCTTTTGAATTATGTGCATTTTATTGTCGAAGTCTCGAAGTTGTTGCATTGGAACTACGACTTTCTGAAACGCCACATCCCCTTTATGAATCACCCGCAATCGAATTTCACAACACGCTAAGTGGCGTGTTCATCCGAGTTGGCACAGTGGCATGTAACGTTAACCTCTCACCAAGTTGATTGATCCTGCACTGTCACACAACCCCCGAAGAACACCCTTCTTTAAAATGTATAGAAATTGCATATCTGCTCAGTCTGTATTGAGGTGTGTGCTTGTTGCCTTCATGCTATTTCAAAATAAAGGTTGACACAGGTGAATGCTTTGCACAAAGGTTGAATGTTTAATTCAGTAAGACCATATGGTTGCACAAAAAAATGTATTGTTGAGGAATATTGTAAAGCCGTACTAGCTCTCATTTAAAGGATTCCGTCTGTATTAGAATAGAGGACTTGTTGTTAGGGGGCTTGTCTTTGAAGCCATCCAGACTACAGTAAGCTGCTGTATGTATTTTGGAGAGCATGTGGAATTTAATTAGCAGATAGAAAATAGCAATTTTATTTGTCTTAACATTTTAGTTTGGCTGAATTTCAAATCAATCTGTGTGATGTTTTCCAGAGGGTCCTTATGGAGTGTTTGCTGGTAAAGATGCCTCCAGGGGCCTGGCCACCTTCTGTCTGGAGAAGGAGGCCCTGAAAGAGACCTACGACGACCTCTCGGACCTCAACGCCGTGCAACAGGAAAGCCTCAATGAATGGGAGACCCAGTTCACTCGTGAGTTGATGCAGGAGTTGGTGGTAGTAGTTGCTACAAAACACGCACCCACGATCCACTCAACAGTGCAAGTTGTTGATGCACCAAACAGCTTTGATTACCCGTAGAACTATTGGTGTTTAAAATGTATGTCTGTGCTTCAGGGATTAACTTGTCTTGTGGCGGTCGAGTCTTTTTGTGCCTAAGTCAACTACTGTGTTCCTCTTGTATGACTTGGCAACGATAGAAGAGTTGGCTACATCGCATATAAAAATATGGTACCATGCCAGGGGATAACATAATGCTACTTTGCATCAAAATTCATCTGTTAGATTGAATACTGCTTTAAATTTAAACTCACACATGGGAGTCTTTTATTTTTGGACAAGGCTGTTCTCCACCCAGTGATTATCATGTTCTTGAGATGGTCTCTGTTGTCTGAAGGTCCCTGAGGGACTTAGTAATTTTCATCTTTCCTTTCACAGAAAAGTATGACTACGTTGGGAAACTTCTGAAACCTGGAGAAGAACCCACAGAGTACACGGATGACGAGGAGGTCAAGGACAAAAAGATGGACTAGAACTCACGAGTGCACAAGGGAAAATACAGATGCCTTAATTTTTCAGGATAATGTTATGCATATTGCCTTGCGTTGCAGCCATTGAGCGAAATGCTTTCTCCTGTATGGTTTTTGTATTATGTCATTGTCGTGGACCACCACTTATGCTAATTTCATATGCCATTGACCTTCATTAACCTAAAATACACTTGATTTTGGGTAAGGTTAGAATAACTATTGAATACTGTACTGTCTTTGAAGTTATACAGGTAGTATTAGTTGTAATGTAGAGGCTGTTGGAGGATCTATTACTGTAGCTCAGTGTTCATTTTGGCTCTCCTCCTAGATGGTCATTTTGACTAAAATATTGTCTTAGTCACGTTTTTGTCATTTGTATAATCATTAAGTCTAGTTATTGTCACTTATAGAAACAGTTGGCCATTTTAGTCAACTAAATGCTCTGTTTTAGTCACATCACATTTGTATTGCCTCAACCTATAGTAAACATAAATAACTGACTTCCATGTGTACCAATCTATCATTTTCCTACCAACATATTTTTCTGCATAACATATTCCCAACAGCAAAAATATGACTAACATATGTAACAGTTTCTGGGTGTGTAAATTCCTAATTGAGCCTACATGATATTGAGCATTGCATGCAAAACAGACACACACACACACAAGCGCAGAGAGAGTGTGTAACACGATCACCAGATGATGCAGCAAAGTAATATGGGTTGGTTGCTCTGCCACTCTGTTGTGTCATTTCCGTTATCAACGTTCCACTGCCACATTGATGTCCAAATGTAGAATGGGCTAATGACTATTTCACCCAGTGATATAGTCAAGTCACTCAACCTCAAGTTCGGATCGAGTCCGACTCACCAGTGGTCGAGTCCTGGTCCAAGTGTTCAAGTTTGAGTCACTGGGTCCACATTAACTCAACGTTATTTACCCAATCAGATATATAGTGTAGTGGCAAGATGAATTTAGTCAACTTGTTTGCTACTCATTTACCATTATTTTTGTGCCATCGAATGTTTAGTAGTGTTACCAGGGCCACTTTCATTTTCAAAAAATTATAGAATGTTACAAATAGAAATTCCATTAGTCAACGTTATTTCTTATTCAGCATGTCAGAGGCATTTTTGTTCTACGTAGCCTATTTTTATCTGAATGTTGACCTGCTGGACACGCCCTAGTTCGTTGGCTATAACTAGGTATTGAAGTAACATCACTGAAGGTGTAGCCTTAACAAATGGTTAAAGGTCTGGTCTGCAAGTAGCCTAGTTTTAAGAACGGCCGCTTTGGTTTAATGAATGTAAAATGCCAATAAACAATAGAAAAACGTTGCGCCGGTATTAAGGGTCATATCTTTTGAACAGTAATGGCTAGAATCGCGTAGTTTTCTCTGAGGAAAAGAGATTTGGCTAGTACGTTGGCTTCAGAACCTGGCTATAAAATGCAGTGGGAAAAGTGGGAGGGTTGAGCGAGACTACAAATTCAAAAATGTTTCTATACTCAAGGGAGAGAAACAGCTCGACAGTTTTACTATTATACTTAATGCTGCTATTCTTTTATTTTTGTAAAGCTTCTTGTGTTTGTTAACCAGGCAAAGGGTATCTTACTAGAAGGCTGGTGGGGACTTGTTAGCTATGGGGACGCAAGAGAGTCATCTGCACAATCTGTATAATCAGAGGCGGAGCCAAAGGAGCGCATGTCTACCCACACTCATTGCATGTTCCCACGCAGCTCACCAGCTGATGTAGGCTAGGCTGTGTTTGGATGTGGAGCATCCTTCCCAGTGCAGTATAGAACTGCCCTGAGCATCTGTGCTGCAAATATTAATTGTGCGTATCACTGAAAAGCTCTCAATCTTTCCAGAAACTCTTGTCCAATCCATGTAGTAGTCAGATTATAGTCTCACTTTAGTCAACTAAAATGAGATCACATTTGTTTAGTTATAGTTTTTTTTCAAGGTCTCTTTAGTCAGTTAAAATTGTCAATTGCCACTGAAAAATAGGTGTTTGAATATTTGAATCACTGTTTTTGTTGATGAAATTAACAGCTGTAGCTTGATATGAATTTATTTCCTTTTTTTGTAATCTTGATGACCACAGATTTTCAATTACACAGAAGATGATAATGTTCTATCACCATTTTTTATTTTTGAGTATTCATTAAAGTATCCATAAAAAATGTCTGACTTGGCCATTCTGAGTGATCCATCACTTAGTGTAGATAAACATCACATACTCTGACTGTACTGCAGCTAGTGTTTCTCATAAGCGTTAGAGAAGATAATGCTTGATATACTTAGTCTAGCATTCACTTTCAGCATGACTTTGTAATAACACAATTGGTTTGGATATTTTCACATACTACTAGTGTATGGCTTGCACTGGATGTAGTAGGTTTTGGGATGTTAATACTGTAGCTCACATTTTTTCAAAATGTCAAGTGAATTTAGGCTGCTGCCTGTATCCATTATGTATGGCATGGCAAATACTCCCAGGAATGGGCCAGAACCTGGACTTGAATACCAGTAGACACAGGAAGGGAACACTACAAAATCCATTACTAAGGAATGTCATTGTGTGATCATGAGACTGATATTTTGATATAAATAAATCTCCCCAAATGGATAATCAAACTGTAAGACATTTTTTCAGTTTTTTATTGTGTGTGTGAATGCTGGTCATGGGCAAGATATATTCAGTAAACGAATGACAAATATTTGAATACGATGCTAATGAGGTATTGCTTGATGATGTGCATGATCGCCCCGATGCCCATATAGAGGCGTAGTTTTTCCTGACGTATATGATTCTGTGCATGACACTCGGCTGAAATAATAAAAGGGGTTTAGGGTACAATTCCGTTACATTATTATCACAATGTCCTACTTTTCTCTGAAGTGTCGATTTTTTTACAAATCCTGTTTGAAGGGGTTGCAGATGCGTCACAAATGTCCTAGCAACCACACCAGGCACCATGTTGGAAGACAAGAGCACACAAATAGAATGAATAGAACAGACGGCCCCATTTAAATCAATGATGGCATAATGGGTGGAATAATAATGTGTCTAAACCAATGATGTACACTGAACAAAAATATAACCACAAAATGCAACAATTTCAAAGATTTGACTGAGTTACAGTTCATATAAGCAAATCAGTCAATTGAAATAAATGAATTTGGCCCTAATCTATGGATTTTACATGACTAGGAATCAATGGTGGTTCTATTTTTACATGACTAGGAATCAGTGGCGGTTCTAGATTGTATGGCTCCCTGGTCCACCCCCCCCCCTTCAGCACCCCGCCAACAAACAAAAAAAAGCACCATTCTGCACTAACTGTAATTTTTATTCAGACATTTGGAATAACACAAATAAATAATCATAACATTTAAAACTGTATAAATGACAAAATATATACAACAAAAAGACTCATAAATATCAAAAAGAAGTAACAAAGACAAATTGAAAAAAATTGTAGTACATAAATACAAATAAACAAGATAATTGAATTGTTACACTATTACCCTATTGCTAACAAAAAACACAAATAAAACTAAATTGCACAAATCCTATATCACACAAATACACAAATTGAATAACACACTTATAAAGAAGAGAACCTGATTATTACACTATTGCACTTCAAACAAGAAACACACAAACTAAATTGCACAACTGCCATCTAAACTGGGATCTTTCTTGCCTTCCTTGAAGGTCATCAATAACATCCTCTTAAGAAATCTTCCCAGCAATTGCATGTTTAAAACTGATGACGGCAATGCCACTAAGGTGTTCCTGTGACATGGTGGACCTCAGGTAGGATTTGATGAGCTTAAGCTTTGAAAAGCTCTCTCTGCTTCAGCTACGGTCACTGGAAGAGTAAGACATATTCTGAGAGCAGTCCACAAATTGGATACATTTCTGGAGCTCCCTTTCGTGTATAAATATCAGCAGCTCAAGCAGGGTCATGGTCTTCGATGGAAAGTCAGGCAAGTTCTTCAGTTCCTGTGCAAGCTCTCTGCCGTCCAAGTCTGAGTGTTCTTTATAGTGCAGTGTCATACTAGGGGCCTCACATTGTTCTGTCAGCTCCTCATTTGAGAGACTTTGGAAGGTTGACAGCACTCCAAACTTCTCTCCCACATTTACCAATCTGGAAAATCTTTCCTGAAGGGCTGAGGCTGCTGCATCCACAACAACATTGAAAAATGTAACCTCCAGCTTCTTCAGGGCATCACTCTTAACCCTCCCTGATGTCCACGTTTTTTCAGGATGGCCCATCGCTGTATGGAGGCTGAGAACAAGGTGTACAGTTTGTGTAAGATGCCAAAGTAACCTGTGGCATCGACAGAACTTTTAGCAGCATCAGCCACAACCAGGTTCAATGTGTGAGCCCCACATGGCACAAATAGAGCTCTTGGACTCATTTTCAGGAGTCTGGCTTGGACACCTTTGTTTTTGCCTCTCATGTTGGCCTCATTCTTATAAGACTATCCTCTGCAGTCCTCAAAAGTCATTTTTAGCTCCTCTAATCTTTTGAGAATCATGGATGCCAAATGTTGGAACGTGGACTCTTCTGCCGCTAAAAAACCCATATAATGTTCCTTTACTTGGGCTCCTTCGGTGACACAATTCTAATCACAACTGACAACTGTTCAGTGTGGCTGACATCTGAGGTGCAATCTAAAATGATAGAGAATCATTTTCCAACTTGATGTCACTCACCATTATTGAAATGACCTTGCTGCTGAACAAATCAATGAGTTCATTCTGTATTTGGTGGCCAAGGTAGCTGGTGCTGTGACTCCAGGTCCCTTTTTGGACACGGTTAATGTGCTCTTTCATGACTGGATCAAATTGTGTCCGTCAATTCAACCTCTTTGAGGAAATGTCCATTTGATGGAGAGTACAGTGTTTCTATGTGTCCCCTTAGTGCCAGATTTATAATAGCCAGAGACTGCACAATTGCAGTCAGACGTGTCAACACCTCTCTCCATCTTATCCTCTCAGTCTCCATAAGTGCCATCTCATGCTTGTCAATTGTTTCCCCTTTTTGGATTCTCATTGCCAGTTCTTTCCATGTTTTCATGCAGTTTTGGTGTTTTTGACTGCTGTCGTGTGAAGTCAAATCAAATCAAATCGAATCAAATTGATTTATATAGCCCTTCGTACATCAGCTGATATCTCAAAGTGCTGTACAGAAACCCAGCCTAAAACCCCACAGCAAGCAATGCAGGTGTAGAAGCACGGTGGCTAAGGAAAACTCCCTAGAAAGGCCAAAACCTAGGAAGAAACCTAGAGAGGAACCAGGCTATGAGAGGTGGCCAGTCCTCTTCTGGCTGTGCTGGGTGGAGATTATAACAAAACATGGCCAAGATGTTCAAATGTTCATAAATGACCAGCATGGTCAAATAATAATAATCACAGTAGTTGTCGAGGGTGCAGAAAGTCAGCACCTCAGGAATAAATGTCAGTTGGCTTTTCATAGCCGATCATTAAGAGTATCTCTACCACTCCTGCTGTCTCTATAGAGTTGAAAGCAGCAGGTCAGGGACAGGTAGCACATCCGGTGAACAGGTCAGGATTCCATAGCTGCAGGCAGAACAGTTGAAACTGGAGCAGCAGCACGGCCAGGTGGACTGGGGACAGCAAGGAGTTATCATGCCAGGTAGTCCTGAGGCATGGTCCTAGGGCTCAGGTCCTCCGAAAGAGAGAAAGAAAGAGAGAAAGAGAGAATTAGAGAGAGCATACTTAAATTCATACAGGACACCGGATAAGACAGGATAAGTACTCCAGATATAACAAACTGACCCTAGCCCCCCAACTCATAAATTACTGCAGCATAAATACTGGAGGCTGAGACAGGAGGGGTCAGGAGAAACTGTGGCCCCATCCAATGATACCTCCGGACAGGGCCCAACAGGAAGGATATAACCCCAGCCACTTTGCCAAAGCACAGCCCCCACACCCCTAGAGGGATATCTTCAACCACCAACTTACCATCCTGAGACAAGCCACAAAGATCTCCGCCACGGCACAACCCAAGGGGGGGCGCCAACCCAGACAGGAAGATCACATCGGTGACTCAACCCACTCAAGTGACGCACCCCTCCTAGGGACGGCATGAAAGAGCACCAGTAAGCCAGTGACTCAGCCCCTGTAATAGGGTTAGAGGCAGAGAATCCGAGTGGAAAGAGGGGAACTGGCCAGGCAGAGACAGCAAGGCCGGTTTGTTGCTCCAGAGCCTTTCCGTTCACCTTCACACTCCTGGGCCAGACTACACTCAATCATATGACCCACTGAAGAGATGAGTCTTCAGTAAAGACTTAAAGGTTGAGACCAAGTTTGCGTCTCTTACATGGGTAGGCAGACCATTCCATAAAAATGGAGCTCTATAGGAGAAAGCCCTGCCTCCAGCTGTTTTGCTTAGAAATTCTAGGGACAATTAGGAGGCCTGCGTCTTGTGACCGTAGCGTACGTGTAGGTATGTACGGCAGGACCAAATCAGAAAGATAGGTAGGAACAAGCCCATGTAATGCTTTGTCAGTTAGCAGTAAAACCTTGGAATCAGCCCTTGCCTTGACAAGAAGCCAGTGTAGGGAGGCTAGCACTGAAGTAATATGATAAAATTTGGGGTTTGTAGTCAGGATTCTAGCAGCCGTATTTAGCACTAACTGAAGTTTATTTAGTGCTTTATCCGGTACATTTTTATCCATCGTTTTTGGACAGAAAGTTTCTGATTTTTGCAATGTTACGTAGATGGAAAAAAGCTGCCCTTGAAACAGTCTTGATATGTTCGTCAAAAGAGAGATCAGGGTCCAGAGTAACGCTGAGGTCCTTCACAGTTTTATTTGAAATGACTGTACATCCATTAAGATTAATTGTCAGATTCAACAGAAGATCTCTTTGTTTCTTGGGACCTAGAACAAGCTTCTCTGTTTTGTCCGAGTTTAAAAGTAGAATGTTTGCAACCATCCACTTCCTTCTGTCTGAAACACAGGCTTCTAGCGAGGGCAATTTTGGGGCTTCACCATGTTTCATGGAAATGTACAGATGTGTGTCATCCGCATAGCAGTGAAAGTCCCTAGTGAAGTCATCAATGTGAACTCAGCAAAGAGCTTGCATGTTTCCAGTCTGTCAGTCCTGAGTTTGCTAAATTAATTTTCTTCTTAGACAATAGTTTACAGCAGAAGCAGAAGAGGCTGTTGTTTCTTTCAGAATACACCAACCAACTTCTAGGGATTTTTTCATTACTCTCATTCCTTGGGAAAACAAAGTTAGGTGGTACCTCACTTGGTCTTCCCCAAACTAGTTGTTTCCGAATTCTGTAAGTTAGAACTGATGGCCAGTCAGCAGTGTCTGTAGACAGTGGTTCATCCTTAGCAGCAGGATTTGGTGGTGATGCTGCTACAGGCATTTCTAAAGGAGAGCACATGGGCATTACTTTACACACTTTATTCACAGTGTTTATAGTGGTGGAACATCCCACATACAAACCCAGTAATAATAAAACCATCATTACCTACAATATGGAAACTTAAATCAAAAGGGAAATTATTTATTTAGTTTATGTTATGCAGGGATGCACACATAAACACATGTCTGTGTACCCACACACACACATGTGCGTGTGAACACAAACACACCTGAAGAATCCTGTTGGGGAGAAGTGGAAAAATTATTCCTTATTTGTTCATTTTCTCAAAATCTAAAGCCACAACCTAGATTCTACCATGGCTGCATTCCAAACACGTAAAAGACATACTTTCAGCCCTCAGCCCTCAAATGAAGTGTACACTTCTGATGACGTATCATGATGTATGAAGAGTTGATTCTTGCAGGGCAAGGGGTGAGGGAAGAATCAATTAATTTTAAATGGATCGCCGTTATCCGGAAATGTGTCACTCGTTCATCCCACGGTTGTGTTTTCAGTCATCATGAAACCGCCGGTAGCTGTTGTGTGTGCTTTATATGTGCTACAGTCAATTATAATTGAATTTCATATTTTGTCTAGAAGACAACACATTCACAGACATCGAATGCTAGCCATCCGTCAATATCAGGTAAATTGAAAATTACAATGTATAAGTGTGATGTCATGGAAATTTGTATGTGCTAGCTAATGTTTCCAAAAGCTAACCAAAAGAAAACATCATTACTTTTGCGTTACGTGTTTGTGCCAACATGTGCATTAGTGTAACAGCTTACTGACTGTACACTGTAACGGTACTACACGATTGTAGGATAAAAAAAGCTAAGCACAGGCAAAATCCTAGAGGAAAACCTGGTTCAGTCTGCTTTCCACCAGACACTGGGAGATTAATTCACCTTTCAGCAGGACAATAACCTAAAACACAAGACCAAATCTTCCCCTGGAGTTGCTTATCAAGATAACAGGGCATGTTCCTGAGTGCCTAGTTACAGTTTTGACTTAAATATGCTTGAAACTATATGGTAAGACTTGGTTGTCAAGCAATAATCAATAACCAATTTAACTAGGCAAGTCAGTTAAGAACAAATTCTTATTTACAATGACAGCCTACAACAGCCAAACCCAGACGACGCTGGGCCAATTGTGTGCATCCCTATGTGACTCCCAATCACAGCCGGTTGTGATACAGCCTGGATTCAAACCAGGGTGTCTGTAGTGACACCTCTAACACTGAAATGCAGTGCCTTAGACCGCTGCGCCACTCAGGAGCCACTAGGGAGCGACTCGGAAGCGACTCGGAAGCCACTCGGGAGCTTGAATAATTTTGAATAGAATAATGGTTAAATATTGTACAATCCAGGTGTGCAAAGCTCTTAGAGACTTACCCTAAAAGACAGATGTAATCTCTGCCAAAGGTGATTCTAACATGTATTGACTAAGAGGTGTGAATACTTATGTAAATAAGATATTTCTGTTTCATTTTCAATAGACTTTCAAAAATGTCTAAAAACATATTTTCACTTTGTCATGATGGGGTATTGTGTGTAGATGGGTGAGAAAAATATATATTTAATCAATTTTGAATTCAGGCTGTAACACAACAGATGTGGAATAAGGTGTATGCATATTTTCTGAAGGCACTGTATACCTTCAGGGTTGTATTTGTGGTTTGGTTGTGTTTATTTCATTCAGGTGTTTTCGTGTCATATACATATTTAATCTATTGTTGGGCTGAAAAAATCAATAGTCAACACAGCAGGTTGCCCTCTCCCATGAGGCCTTTGTCCGATGCTGTAATGTTCTCTTATGAATAAAGTTCTCAACAAATTGACGAGTTTTGGGGGAAAATAATGCCCTCCTTCAGGCTAGTTGGACGTCATATTGTAAAATTTGTTTGTCCGCTTTTCTTAAGCCTACTGTATGTAGATGGTTGTATTCAAGACAAGGTCGTTTTTATTGATCTGTTTGTTAGTGTCAACAGTTTCTGATAATGTCTCCAGCCATATAAAGTGTGGTAGAATTGCATGAAATGTGTTTATCAAAGAGCACATTTTTCTTTTATATTGTGGCAAAAGGTATATGTCAGAAGTGGGCTTTGAACCCAAACCTCCATTCAGAGACCAGAATTCTCATTCACCTGAAGGAAATTATCCTTGAGAACTGACACTGATGCCGAGAGCAGGAAAGCTTTGGTATTTGTACACTAGAAACATAAATACTTTTCTACAATTTCTCTTGTTAAAGTTAGATTTTAGCCCTAACCTTAACCACACACCTTAACCACACTGCTAACCTTATGCCCAACCCTAACCTTAGAAAAGGACATTTACTGAAGTAAATGGGGTGTGCTTGATAGTCTTGAAGTAGTTATGGTTGTAAATTATGATCAAAAGCACATTTTTATTTTCATGAATTTGTATGATATAGCCACCCAGCTAGCAATGAGGAATTGTCCCAGAAGCGGCCTTCTTACGGAGGGACGAAACTGATTGAATCGGCCCGGAATTGGGTGTCGGACTCGGCCCGGAATCAAAATGAATGACTGCCCAGAATCGACCCATTTACATCGGGCCTTTTCCTTCTACCAGAATTCAGCCGACTTTGCCGGCATCTTAACAGAATCCCCTCAGAAGCGGCCCAATGCAAATTTAAATAAATGTATATAAAATGTATACAAAAACCCGATTTAGTAATTTTAAATATTACTATTATACATTTTATACATACAAATTATACCCATCCACAAAAAACATTTTGTGTCAGTGGAAACACCATACACCTGGTGATGAGTCAGCAAGCATGCTCCTGGCCTGCCACAGGAGTCGCTACAGCGCAATGGGACAAGGACATCCCAGCCTGCCAAACCCTCCCCTAACTTGGACGACACTGGGCTAATTGTGCGTTGCCTTATAAGTCTCCCAGGCGCAGCCAGCACGGGTCTCGAACCAGCATCTGTAGCAACGCAGTTTGCACTGCGATACAGTGTCTGTGCCTGTACAGTTTCTGTACAGACCGCTGTGCCACTCGGGAGGCTCCAGCCACAAAGTTTTTAATGCTTATCAATTGCCTTGCACAAAGTATCAAAATACTAAAATACTACACAGAATTTCACTTGAATGTTAATTGTATTTTTTGCTCACGGAAACAATTTGAAAATTTTGAAAAAATAATGAAATGTTAATTATATAAAGTAGCCCATGTAATCATCTGCCAATTGGCCCGAGCATCAAGTCATACATTTGGGCCAGATAACTCTCACCGGAATCGGCCCGAACTCAATCCCTGCATCCTAGCCATAAGTAATACTGCCTAAGGCAGCCCAGGCTTGGGCCACATGACGTCGGGCGAGTCTGACTCTCAGCCGAGTGCCCAGACTCTCAGCCAGAATGGCCCGGATCCACTGTGCTAGCTGGGCAATTATGACTTTGTGGCTGTGGTAACTAGTGGACACTGACCAAAATCAACAATGAAGAATAACTAGAAAAGGACATTTACTGAAGTAAATGGGGTGTGCTTGATAGTCTTGAAGTAGTTATGGTTGTGAAATAGTACTAGTAGTAGTGGTAGTGACAGCAGAAATAATGGTCCTGCAATGTCCTGTGTAATTGCTTGCTATTCTATGGGTGATGTAATCTGTAGTTTCTTCTTCTTATTATTTTTCTTTATTAAAGTTTTAGGGCAGACTACACCTATTGGTGTATTGCCACTACCTACTGTACGGGATCTTCTTTGATATTACTGCGGTCCGCAAACAAATGATATAAGTGCATGCCGCCACCTACTGTTTTGGCTGTATATCAGTCCAAATAATTAACAAAATAAAAATAAACAAAATAAATAAAACAAAGTTTTTGTTAATTTGGAGCTCCAGTCCGCCCACACTAGTCGCCACAATTCCATCGTAAATTGTGGAGTTGAGTTTAAACCGGCAAATAATGGTAGTAGTAGAAATATCAAGTACAAGGAAGGATGAAAACCCGCAGACACTCGGCCCTCCGTGGAATGAGTTTGAGAAGTATATTAGGAAGTGAACTTTCATTATAATACTGGTTACATGGAGAACATTGGACCTCTCTGAAATTAAAATGGATGGCCCTACCTTCAGCAAAATATATTTTATGTAAACCCTCCCTGAACGGTTGAAAAAAAACAAGTGACCCTCCCCTATACCCAAAATAATCATTAAAACAAAGTGGATAGCAGAGAACATGTCTACTGTTTACCCTCACTTGTTGGACAGACCAGAACCTTAGATATGCAGTTTTAGAAACTTTTCTTCATCCTGTAACCATTACATTGCAACGCTGGAATTTTCATAGAAGGTTGTGGGTTCGCAGACCACCGTGGACAAGAGTAGGGGTGGAAAGATCTCCTTTATAGTGAAAGCACTGAATTAATCTATCATCATATTTGCAGGTCTGAGAAAAATTGCCTTTTATAAACATTTCAAACATTGAAAGTTTTGTGGCGGTCATTTCAGTTTAGAATGTTGAAGCCTGCACTCCGCCATTGAAATGAATTGGGATACAACAAGCTTTGTAGTTCATGAAATGGTAGCAAAAAGCTGTGTTGAAGCCATCTAAATTGAGTCAGTCTGAACATGTCAACGTTGGGGTGGTGTTTGTAGTTGAAACGGATTAAGAGCAGCGGTGAATCCCAATTTTGCCTTTGAAGTCTATGGAGCTTTTATGCTAATTTTAAATTATTATAGTTCAAACAGTGCAAATAGCATCAACAATCTTTTCACAAGCAATCTAATTTAAGTAAGTCTGTTCATGTCAATGTTGGTTTGGTGTTTCTTGCTTAAACGCTTCAAGAGCAGTGGCTAGATGAGCTGTATAGGGCCATAAGCAAACAAGAAAATGTCATCCTGAGGCAGCACTCCTAATGGCCGGGGATTTTAATGCAGGAAAACTGAAATCCGTTTGACGTCATTTCTGCCACCATGTCACCTGTGCAACTAGAGGTGAAAAAACACTAGATCACCTTTACTTCACACACAGAGACTCATACAAAACTCTCCATTGCCCTCCTATTAACAAATCTGAGCATAATTCTGTCCTCCTGATTCCTGCTTACAAGCAAAAACTCAAACAGGAAGTGGCGAAGCAGATGCTAAGCTACAGGACTGTTTCTCTGGAATATGTTCCAGGACTCATCCGATGGCATTGAGGTGTTTACCACATCATTCACTGGCTTCATTAATAAGTGCACTGACGACATCGTCCCCACATTGACTATATGTACATATCCCAACCAGAAGCCATGGATTACAGACAACATCCTCACTAAACTAAATGCTGGAGCTGCCGCTTTCAAGGAGAGGGACCCTCACCCAGACGCTTATAAGAAAACCTGCTATGCCCTCTGACGAACCATCGAAAACAGTCAAATTGTCAATACAGAACTAAGATTGAATGCGGTGAGTCAGAGCATATGGTGACCAGCTGGCAAGTGTCTTCACCGATATTTTCAACCTCTTCCCAACCCAGTCTGTAATACAGTACCTACATGTTTCAAACAGACCACCATAGTTCCTGTGCCCTAGAAAGCCAGGGTAACCTGTCTAAATAATTATCACCCCGTGCACTCACATCTGTAGTCATGAAATGCTTTGATAGGCTGGTCATGGCTCACATCAACACCATCATGCCAGACACCCTGGACCCACTGTTCACCCAACGACTGTGTGGCCGCACATGAATCTATCGCCATCATTAGGTTTGCAGACGACACAACGTTGGTAGGCCTGATCGCGACGATGAGACATCAGATATGGAGGAGGTTAGAGAACTGGCAGACAACAACATCTCCCTCAATGTCAGCAAGACAAAGGAGCTGATTGTGGACTACAGGAAACGGAGGGCCGAGCAAATCCCCATTCACATCGACGGGGCTGTAGTGGAGTCAAGAGCTTCAAGTTCCTCGATGTACACATCACTAAGGATTTATCATGATCCAAACACACCAACACAGTCGTGAAAAGGGCACTGGCCCTCAAATCCTCTAAAAGTTATACAACTACATATTGACTGGCTGCATCACCGCTTGGTAGGACAAATGCTTGCTGCTAGCAAAAGTGCTACAGAGGATAGTGCGGACGGCCCAGTACATCACCCCATCCAGGACCTCTATACCAGACGGTGTTAGAGGAAGGCCCTAAATAAGACTCCAGCCACCCAAGTCATCGACTGTTCTCTCTGCTACCATACGGCATTCAGTACCGATACATCAAGTCTGTAACCAACAGGATCTTGAATCATTTCTACCCTCAAGCCAAAAGACTGCTATAAATAGTTAGTTAAATAGTTAACCAAATAGCTAACCAGACTATCTGCATTGACCTTTTTTTAACTAACTTTTTTACTCATCACATACACTGCTGCAACTGTTTACTGCCTGTCACTTTATTGCAAGTTATATTTACATATCTACACCAATTACCTCATACCCCTGCACATCGACTCGGTACTGGTACCCCTTGAACATAGCAAAGTTATCATTACTCATTGTTTGTGTATCTATTATTACTTTTATTATTATCTGTTTTACTTTTGTATTATTTATCTATTTTCTTTCTCTCTGCATTGTTGGAAAGGGCCCGTAAGCATTTCACTGGTAGTCCACACCTGTTGTTTATGAAGCATGTGACTAATACAATTTGATTTGAAGAAGTAGAAAAAGTTTCGAAAATTGCTAAAAATAGCTTATCATGTTTGATCCTAGCTATCCACCGCCCTTGGGACTTCCCAACTCTGACGTTACCCCATTGAAGTTGAAGTGTAAAATGGTTAAGGTTATGGTTAAGGTTAGAGTAGGAGTTAAGGTCAGGATTAGGGTTTAAGGTAGGGACGTCCGAAGGATCTCAGATAGCACTAACCGAGGTTTAGCAAATTATGCGCATGCGCGTATGAGTTACTTTTAACCATTTTCCGGTATTTGTCGTAAACGTTCTTCCAGTTTGGTCTTCAAGGGCATTTTACGAACCCGAGTCAACATGCTTCGGTTTGCTAAAGCAGCCCTGAACGTCTCCGGTAAGAGATCGCTTAAAAGGGATAGATTGCTGCTTCTTCATCTTGTGTCTGTTTGAATATTTCTGTAAACTGGAAATTATTTTTAAGTGTTATAAGTGACTGTCCTTACTTAGCCTAGCTAAACTATCTGACAGCTAGCAGTCTATAGTGAGCTAGCCTACCTAATTTAACCATATTTTTTTTACATACTCAAATGCATTTAGGTGTTAAAGCCAGATACTCAAGATACTGAGGGACTTTTTAATTGAATAATCCAACATGACAATATTAATCCGTGCAGAAGTAATCTTGACATTCCATCCCACCACTCTCTGGTTAAAATGAGAGCGAAGTCCTGGGGTGCTAAAACGGAGAAGTTGGAATGCCGAAGCCTGTTAATTATTTTACACCTGTGTTATCAGTATAACCCGAGTTGTGCCGTGGCCTAAGACACTGCTTCTCAGTGCAAGAGACGTCACTGCAGTACCTGGTTCAAATCCAGGCTGCATCACATCCGGTTGTGATTGGGAGTCCTATTGGGCTGCGCACAATTGGCCCAGCGTCGTCCGTGTTTGGCCAGGGTAGGCCGTCATTGTAAATAAGAATTTGTTCTTAACTGACTTGCCTAGTTAAATAAATGTTAAATAAATACAAAACGACCAAGGGCTCATGACCTCTGAATCACTGACATTTACTCACTGTGTGGATGTTGTGCCTTGGCCCTACATGTTTGTTTTATCTATTCAATGCAGGACAAGGTGCCGGTCGTGTGAGGTTCAGTTCAACCCATGCTCCCGAATTCCATGCCAAGTATGGCACTGGCCTGATGGT
Organism: Oncorhynchus gorbuscha; assembly: GCF_021184085.1. Taxonomy (NCBI): domain Eukaryota; kingdom Metazoa; phylum Chordata; class Actinopteri; order Salmoniformes; family Salmonidae; genus Oncorhynchus; species Oncorhynchus gorbuscha. The sequence goes on from NC_060174.1 coordinate 82,622,363, forward strand.
CGGAGGATTCGCGTTCTGTGTGTCAGTCTGGGGATTTGTATGTTTATTTTTTATCTTTGTTGTGCCAAGTTATAGTAGGCCTAAAACAGTGTATAACATTTGTATAGCCTAGTCTTTCTTGGTGTATTATTCTTTCCCCACACCAACATAAATCCTAACTTGCTGTGTACACACTCATTTGTTATTTGGGATGCTCAACATCTGTCCTCGTTTTCAGGTACTAACACAAACCGGCATCACATGGAATCTGTCTCCAGTTGGGAAGGTCCAACCCAAACCATGGAGGGATGCGGAAGAATAATGGACTGAGACTGCTCTCTTGAGAAATCGACCACAGCAGACCACAAAACACTTATTCCAGATATCCCTATAAACATTCTGGTTGTACAGATGGATACCCATGTTTTTAACTTGTTGCCGTCCTGACATTACCCATGTAATCAATAAATGAAATGTAAACCAAACGTTGACTGAATATCTTTTACTTCAGCACTCTGTTGCGGTGTCCCCTTTCATGTACCTTTCAAATGTAATCAGGAAAGTTAGTCAAGAATATATCTGTACTATCATGTTTTTCTAAAATCCTAGAAGAATCTCAGTTTGTTACCTGTATAAAAGACACCTGTCCACAGAAGCAATCAATCAGATTCCAAACTCTCCACCATGGCCAAGACCAAAGAGCTCTCCAAGGATGTCAGAGACAAGATTGTAGACTTACACAAGGCTGGAATGGGCTATAAGACCATCGCCAAGCAGCATGGTGAGAAGGTTACAACAGTTGGTGCGATTATTCACAAATGGAAGAAACACAAAAGAACTGTCAATCTCCGTTGGCCTGGGGCTCCATGCAAGATCTCACCTTGTGGAGTTGCAATGATCATGAGAACAGTGAGGAATCGGCCCAGAACTACACGGGAGATCTTGTCAATGATCTCAAGGCAGCTGGGACCATAGTCACCAAGAATACAATTGGCAACACACAACGCCGTGAAGGACTGAAATCCTGCAGCGCCAGCAAGGTCCCCCTTATTTTAAATCCTACAATGTGATTTTCTGGATTTTTTTTCTTTCTCATTTTGTCTGTCATAGTTGAAGTGTACCTATGATGAAAACTACAGGCCTCTCTCATCTTTTTAAGTGGGAGAACTTGCACAATTGGTGGCTGACTAAATACTTTTTTGCCCCACTGTTCTTATTTCACTCATTAAAATGCAAATCAATTTATAACATTTTTGACATGTGCTTTTCTGGATTTTTTTGTTATGTCTCTCACTGTTCAAATAAACCTACCATTAAAATTATGGACTGATCATATCTTTGTCAGTGGGCAAACGTACAAAATCAGCAGGGGATCAAATACTTTTTTCTCTCGCTGTATGTCCTGATTCCTGTGACTTTTCAATGTGGCTATTTAAGCTCTGAATATCAGCTACCCAACTCTATCAGGAGAAGTTATCCTGAGCTTATTTGCAATGTGCTTACACAGCGGGAAATGCAGAAGTATTTTCTTTTTCCCTATGATCAACTCGTAAAAAATTTACTGATACAAACTTGAAACCACTGATCATGACAATTTAGCCCACGGAATGAAACTCATGGACAGCAGTTGTGAGTAACCTGATTGTCCATTACATATTGTCCCTTTTACTTTGACCTGTCTTGTTTTTAGAATATGTTGTTTGTTGTCAAATATTTTTTTATTTGATTGGGCGCCATTTAGGTTAGGCTATTTGATTGGAGAAACCTGCATGATGTAAAAAGTGCCGTCTCATTACATTGTCATACATTTGATCACCAGCAGCCTGTAGGCTACAGAAAGGGTCACATACTATTTCTACCAAATGCTATATCTGCTACATGATTTATATTAGATACTTTTTTAAACTGAATGTTGGTGGAGCGCCACAGCGATGTCTCTCCAACAGCAACCTGGAGAGGTGCACTGGGATAATTATGTAAGGTTTTGTTGTTGTTGGATGTGCGTCTTGGTCAGGGTAGCTCCAGAAAATGCTGCCCTCCTAAATCTGCCGCTATAGGTCACGTGCAACCAGAGGACATTTTTTTTAGAACACCTTTACTCAACACATAGAGATGCATACAAAACTCTCGCCTGCCTTCCATTTGGAAAATCTGACCATAATTCTCCTGATTCCTGCTTACAAGCAAAAACTAAAGCAGGAAGTTACAGGACTGTTTTTTACGCTATAGGACTTTTTGCTAGCATAGACTGGAATATGTTCCCGGGATTCATCCAATGGCATTGAGGAGTATACCACCTAAGTCATCGGCTTCATCAATAAGTGCATCGACGTCGTCATCCCCACAGTGACCGTACATATCCCAACCAGAAGCCATGAATTACAGGCAACATCCGCACCGAGCTAAAGGTCAGAGCTGGACACTAATCCGGAAATTTATAAGAAATCCCACTATGCCCTCAGACGAACCATCAAACAAGCAAAGCGTCAATACAGGATTAAGATTGAATCCTACTACACCGGCTCTGACGCTCATCGAATGTGGCAGGGCTTGAAAATTATTATGGACTACAAAGGGAAACCCAGACGTGAGCTGCCCAGGGACGCAAGCTTACCAGACGAGCTAAATGCCTTTTATGTTCGCTTCGAGGCAAGCAACACTGAAGCATGCACGAGAGCACCAGCTGTTCTGGATGACTGTGTGAAAACGCTCTCGGCAGCCGATGTGAGCAAGACCTTTAAACAGGTCAACATTCACAAAGCCGTGGGGCCAGACGGATTACCTGGACGTGTACTCAAAACATGCGCGGACCAACTGGAAAGTGTCTTCACTGACATTTTCAACTTCTCCCTCCCTCACCGAGTCTGTAATACCTACATGTTTCAAGCTGACCACCATAGTCCCCTGTGCACAAGGAAGCGAAGGTAACCTGCCCAAATGATTACCACCCCTGTAGCACTCACGTCGGTAGCCATAAAGTACTTTGAGAGACTGGTCATGGCTCACATCAACAGCATCCTCCCAGATATCCTAGACCCACTCTAATTCGCATACCACCCCAACAGATCCACAGATGACGCAATCTCAATCGCACTCCACACTGCCCTTTCTCTCCTGGACAAAAGGTACACCTATGTGAGAATGCTGTTCATTGACTACAGCTCAGCGTTCAACACCATAGTGCTCACAAAGCTCATCACTAAGCTAAGGACCCTGGGACTAAACACCTCCCTCTGCAACTGGATCTTGGACTTCCTGACGGACCGCCCCCAGGTGGTAAGGGTAGGCAACAACACATCTGCCACACTGATCCTCAACACTGGGGCCCCTCAGGGATGTGTATTTAGTCCCCTCCTGTACTCCCTGTTCACCCCACGACTGCATGGCCAAACACGACTCCAACACCATCATTGAGTTTGCTAATGACACAACAGTGGTAGGCCTGATCACAGACAATGATGAGACAGCCTATAGGAAAGAGGTCAGAGAACTGTCAGTGTGGTGCCAGGACAACAAAGGAGCTGATCGTGGACTACAGGAAAAGGCGGGCCGAACACGCCCCAATTAACATTGACAGAGCTGTAGTGGAACGAGTCGAGAGTTTCAAGTTCCATCACCAACAAACTATCATGGTCCAAGCACACCAAGACAGCCATGAAGAGGGCATGACAAAACCTTTTCTCCCTTAGGAGACTGAAAAGACTGGCATGGGTCCCCAGATCCTCAAAAAGTTCCACAGCTGCACCATCAGAGGGTAGTGCGTATGGCCCAGTACATCACTGGGGCCAAGCTACCTGCCATCCAGGACCTATATAATAGGCAGTGTCAGAGGAAAGCCCATAAAATTATCAGAGATTCCAGTCACCCAAGTCATAAACTGTTTTCTCTGCTGCCACACGGGAAGCGATACCAGAGCACCAAGTCTAGGACCAAAATGCTCCTTAACAGCTTCTACCCCCAAGCAATAAGACTGCTGAACAATTAATCAAATGGCCACCGGACTATTTACATTGACCCCAGTGGATACAGCTGGAGAACTGCAAGGCAATCTCTTTGTGCGTCACTCAGGAGCCATGACCAAAATTACCAATATATATTGTCCTGCTAATAACGGGGTTAATAATATATCTGTGAGAATATCCAAGGGGCTTTATATAATTCTAAATGAACAATAATCGCTTTGTTTAAAAAACAACAATATTTTTTAGATTATTTTGTTTTCAAATAAAGTCAAATGAGCGAGAAAAAGGCCATTCTTGAACATGGGGTGAGACATTGTTAGTAATTTGTAAGTAAAGCCAGTTTCTTATTTTGAATGATTTATTGCTGTTTTTAGAGTGAGAGAAACAAAAAACCTACAGTCATCTCATGGGTCTCCCAGTCGAGGCAAGTACAGGTATTGAATCAGCATCTGTAGCAACACAGCGATTCAGTGTCTTAGACTGCTGTGCCACTCAGGCACTGTACAATGTGACCGGTCGGGAGAGACAAAGTAGCGCCTTGGGACCCAAAAGCATAATCAGTGCTCTAACTCCCCCTTGCGCTGTTCTGGAGCAATGAAGTAGTGACACAGGGTACTGTACTAAACCCACAAATTACCTCTATGTCCTGCAGCATAATCACAAAACTTTTAGTGGAGCAACCACTGTAGTCACTTCACCCCTACCTACATATACAAATGACCTCAACTTACCTATATCCCCGCACACTGACTCGGTACCGCTACCCCCTGTATATAGCCTCGTTATTGTTATTTTATTGTGTTACTTTTAATTTTTTACTTTAGTTCATTTGGTAAATATTTTCTTAACTCTTCTTGAACTGCACTGTTGGTTAAGAGCTTGTAAGTAAGCATTTTACAGTAAGGTCTGCACTTGTATTTGGTGCATGTGACAAATAAAGTTTGATTGATTTGATAGGTGGCCGGTTAATCCTGCCTAATGAGCGGGCCCGCCCTGGTGTCCAGGGGATTCTCTCTACCACATGCCAATGCTTCCATGGAGCCCACAAGTGTAGCCATGCAGCCTATTTTATATTCAATGTACAGATGTTTAATGCGAGTGGAGGAAGCCAGCCGTGCCCAACCAGGTGTAGTCATTGGATGACCTGGTAGGTTACTTGCTACTGGTAGATGAGTTTGCATGAAGAAATGTGGAGGTCTTTTTCACCCTGTGCCTTGAGTACTTATTTCAAAGCTTATGACAGGATGTGTAGTTCTGTATGATAGCCACATTAGCAGCTAATTAGCATTTCATTTTTGGGCGAATATACAGGCGAATATATTGATAAAAGTTACCTTGTCCGAGAGAGATTTGCCCAATTATCAAAACGTCACACCAAGGTAAGCCTACACGAAACACATACCTTGTATGCAGTATTTCTAAAAACCCCTATGGAAATGGGAATGATAGAAAAACTATTGGAACCATTTCTGGGTTTTACCGCTAGGTTTTATAGGAATTATGACTCAATGTACTCAATGGAGGGCAGGGCTCATATGACCGGCACTGACATAACCCAATGGCAGGGCCTAGAAAATGGCGTCCCTTCAAGGCAAGAACAAAATGTATGTCAGGAAAAGTGCAGTATTATCATAAGGAGATTTATACTTCAAATAAAATTTTATTAGTCACATGCGCCGTATACAATCTTACAGTGAAATGCTTACTTACAAGCCCCTAACCAACAGTGCAGTTTCAAAAAATACAGATATGAATAAGAGATAAAAGTAACAAGTAATTAAAGAACAGCAGTAAAAAAGAACAATATATACAGGGAGGTATACAGAGGACGAATGGAGGGAAAAAGAGAGCCAGAGGAGGGTGGAAGAGCATGTGCTTGAATCAGTTAAAAATGGCAGAAAAAAGAGAGATAGTTTGTTAAAAAATAATGTCAAAAAGATGTACGCCGGATTTGAAGACAGGAGGAGAAATGGAAGTGAGTGAGGGCGAAGTAGCGGAGGTGGTAGGTGTGGTGTAGTTCTCGGAGCCTGAGGCTTGCACCGAGGGTCAGGATAAAGATGAGTCTGTGACGGTAGGATTGAAATTCTTTGAAAAAGTGTACCATTGCCTTTTGGCTGATCCATTCGTGGTTTCAGGGTGGGTGAAAACAGAATTGGGTGCTGTGGAATCGGAGGAAGGTTACCAGAAGTGGTCTTGTGATAATTGTTTGTGTTTCTGCTGGTCAGAGGGAGTAGGCACTCCGTGTTAAATTAATGGGGGCAAGAAATGTGAATTCTTCTGCTCTCAAGAAAAGGGTGCCATTAAAAGGAGTGATTACTGGCGTAGCGGTAAATGAGAAAGTTGACCAACTGAAGGGGAAGATTCCCAGTGTTTGTGATGCTCATCGTTTGGTGAGACGCACAGGCTGGCGTGAGTGAGGAAACATAAGAGTCGTTGTCTGTTCTTTTAAGTTTTGATGTTGTGTCGTTGCCTGATGAAGTGATGTTAGAAATATAAGTTATCCCGTACGAGTTTTTGTGCAGAATATATTACGCTGTAACAGGTGTCAAGCTTATGGGCATGTGGCAGCAGTGTGTAGGAAGTAGGTTCAGCGGTCTAAGGCACTGCATCTCAATGCAAGAGGTGTCACTTCAGTCCCTGGTTTGAATCCAGGCTGTATCACATCCGGTCGTGATTGGGAGTCCCATAGGGCGGCGCACAATTGGCCCAGCATCTTCAGGTTTGGCTGGGGTAGGCTGTATCGCATCCGGTCGTGATTCGGATTCCCATAGGGCGGTGCACAATTGGCCCAGCATAGTCTGGGTTTGGCCGGGGTAGGCTGTTATTGTAAATAAAAATGTGTTCTTAACTGACTTATTTCAATAAAAACACACAAAAAATGAATGTGTAGCATTGGGGAAATTAGTGGTATGTGTTAATTGTAGGGGTGCCCATGGGGCTGGGGATCAGAAATGTCCCGTGCAAGAGAGACAGGTCGAGGTTTTCAGGGTTAGAGTAGTGTAGAAGTTGTCGTATGCTGAGGCAGTGAAGAAAGAAGAGGAAAATGGGTCAAGGGGGAGGGACCCTGAGAGGAGTGGTATGAGTAGTAGATCTGTACCAGTACAGAGGGATAGGCCAACAAGTGATATATGATTCAGTAAGATTGTATTTTTAGCATTTATAGCAATGATTATCGACTGTACTGCATGTATGGAATGTAATTAGAAGAAAATTGAGATTGTGGTGGCAGCTGCAGAGAGGTTTTTGTGTGTAGGAGACTTGACTTCAGAAGAGTTAAGAGTGTGTTGAGTGGTGGTGTCCTGTCCTTTCAGGCTGATGGCCTGAGGTAGGACAAGATATATTTAAATTGTGGAATATGGTGGTGGGTTTTAGTGAGTGTAGGGTTAGATGGTAGGACATTTGTTGATTAAATATAATTTTATTTTTATTTTAAGCAAAGTACAAGTTATACTCCACTGTAGTAGGTGGCAGTAATGCAAAATGTATTGAATGCCAACCGCAGTTATATCGCATCGAAGTAGAAGAAGAACAACACAATGACAGTGCTGATGCAGCAGTCTCGTATTAGCTTTTGACCAAAGCTAACGTCCCGTCCATCAGAAGTTCCTCCCTGCTCTAAGGTCATTTCATTCGGGAACTACCCGGCATCAGCAGAGTGAGGTGAAGATCGGAACACAGCAGACCAGGTGCAAGTAAAACATCAAAATGTCGCTGTCAAATAAACTCACCCTGGACAAGGTGGACGTAAAGGGGAAGCGCGTGATCATGAGGTGAGTTACAATTATGTGACTTCGAAGAGCCAGTGGAAAGGAGATTATACAATCGCTAGCGACCATCTTTGCCACGGTGATTCGTAACAAGAGCGCTACCGAGTTGCCTGCCAATTCGTTACGGGGCTTTCACACCAGTTGGTTTACCCCCTTAGTTCGGTTCGTTTGGGCTGGTGTGAACACTATCCGCACTCGGGAGCCCAGATAGCATCAACATCTGGCCTGATTCCGGCATGCCAAATCTAAAACTGCTGGCAGACAGATCTGGGTCTGGCAGACAGATCCGGCCCGTGTCCGAAATGAATGACGGTAGAGACTAGGCGAGAGTCATTCGGCCTTGATCTGGCAGCCTGAACTGAGCCCAAAGCTGCCATTTTAGGCCGGGAGTTAGTAATATTGCAGATATCAACCGAACTATAAACATAAAAAATCAATGTTCTAGTTATAAAACGTGTATACATGAAATTTACTTTATGTGGGTGTCATCCTTCAACAGGCACTACGTATGTACAGTAGCATGGATGGCGTGACTGTGTTAGCCATAGGGTGTGTTCGTAAATTTAAATCGGGAGTGCCAGAGTGTGCTCTGGGTGTTCGTAAACGCAGAGCGTCGTCAGATTGCCCGTTTGTAAATTCAGAGCGTTTCGTTCTCGGCGCGTTTAGAGCGCAGACAGGACGCCCTGGCGGAGAAGTAGTCTTCATCCGAGAGTTCTGACCCAACAGCAGTCATGCTTGCTAGCTACTTCCAGACACAAATGAGAGAACAACTCACTCTGACCATTTTACTCGCCCTAGCAGAGCTGGTTAGGCTGTTTTTATGTTATCCAGAGCGTTGGTGACTGCAACTGTGCTTCTGGCAACAACAACAAAAATTAATACGCATTCTTGCTCAGACGGGAGTGCTCTGAAATCTTAGTAGATAGTTGCAGAGGGAAGTGTTTATTCCCAGGGTCCTAAACCTGGCGGGACAATGTTTAATGCTGAGCTGTTGTCAGTGAACCGCATTCTCAGATATTTATTCCTCTTATCTAGGTCGGTCAGGGCAGTGGAGTCTAATTAAGATTGCGTCATATGTTGGTGCAATGTTTTTGTGTGGTGATTTTCTGATCATTTTTTTGTGCATGGCCATGAGGCCGAACACAATTGCATAATTTGTAGACTGCAAGAAGCCCAAACAGATAACTGACTAAAGCATAATCATTTCAAACCTTGTTACCAAGGGTTGGTACCATTTCGGGGAACAGATACAAGAACTGCAAGAGTACAAAATTATTTGAGGAACAGAAGTGGAAACTAACATGACCTATACTGTTCCGGAACAGAACCGCTATTTTAAAAGCATGGGAACAGAATAATTGTATTTTACTTTCCAGGCAATTTTTTTCTCCAGTCCCACAAAAATTGCAACAAAGTGAGTTTGCAAAGCCCTCTCTCACTCAGAAAGGTATTGCCCTAGCACCACACAGCTGATTCAAATAATCAATACTTGATGAGGAGTTTAAAAAAAAAAGAAATCAGCTGTGTAGTGCTAGGGCAAAAACCAAAACGTACACGGGGCCCAGTACTGAGTTTGGAAAACATTGCCTACTGACAACATTACAATCATGATTCAGAAATTAGGGAGAATTGTTAAAAAAAAAAATGGATTTACTTTTTCAATACTGGTTAAGGATACTAGAGTTATCACATTTCCCATTGGATGTATTAACTACAAAAAGGTATGTTTTTAATTCTAATGCTGCTCTGCTCACACACAGGCACAGACACACGCACACACACACAGACATACACATACACACATGCGCTTGTTAGCTAGCTAGATAATGTTTGCTCTGGTCCAACGTTAACCAACTTTGAAGTTCAATGACATTTAAAGTTCCTCCATAGAGACCGCTCTGCCGTATGTATAATTCTGTGGGCCTAATTCAGATAATGCATGTAATAATCCTAGTTAAGGATACTATAGTTGGATTTATTAAATCCCCTAGTCTATTGATGCACCGGTGCACCAATCTAAGTAACATAACACAGTCCCCATCATAATTCCTTAGTTTAAAATAGATGTTTTTTTTTAATGGGCTGCGTCTCAATCCACCACATCCGCCTATGTCGCCCTTCTGCATCTGCGGTGGAAAGTGGCAGGGCTACAGCGCTGTGACAGACTAGGCCCAGATGTACAAAACATTTCTTACTCACAAATTTAGGAAGCTTCTTTAAAAAATAATACAAATCTTCATAAGATTGTTCGTAAGTGCAATTCCTCAACAAGGTCTTCAGATTTCATGATTTTCATTATATTTATTACAAAACAATCTATTTACAATTAAATATCATAAAATGATTCTCACTAGGCAAATGATTTTTAGTTAGCTATCTAGCTGGCAATGGAAATCATGTTAGCATATTCCATACTGAGATTACTGTTCTAAAATGTGTTATTTAGTTTCAAATAATATACTTAAACTTTCAGATGTTTGAGTGAATTATACATTTTCATTTGCTTTCATTAGCTTATTGTCTCAATGCCCTGAGTTTAAGACAAGTGTTTAGCTATCTTTGAATTAAGAACATTTCAAAGAACAAATCCAAGAGCTTTATTTTCAAGATTTGAATTTCTTAACTTTTGGCTTAAGGAGAAACATAAGAAATAACGCAAGAACATTTCCAAGAAACTTTTTGAGGAATAGCAACTTCCCTTAACTTTCTTCATCAGTCTGTAGTTAAGGAAACAATTGCAGGTATGAGGATATGACAGTTGTATATCATTCAGCGCGTTATGTCAAGATCGCAGATTTTAGAGTAACCGCAAATGTCGGTACATAGAAGTGTCTTATATTGTCTGAAAGCTTAAATTCTTGTTAATATAACTGCACAGTCCAATTTACAGTAGCTATTACTGTGAAAAAATGCCATGCTATTGTTTGAGAGCTCCTAACAAAAGTTTTCACCATGATAGGTTTAATAAATTCACCTCTGAAGGTGAAATGTGTACTTGTATTCTGGAATCTTGCTCTGATTTATTGGCCAAAGGGTCCCAGAGATAACCTGAAGTGTTTGTTAGATAAAAATCCATTTTCATATCCTAAAAAAGTCCATATAGCATGCACAATCTATTTTTGTATTTCCACTCGTTCAATTTGCAAAGAAAGGAATCTGTGAAAATCTCACCCTAAACCTTGTTATAATGAGTCAAATCACGTTCGTATCTATTCCTCAGAGATCCTAGAAGGTAACAAGACTTCACTATCTCATTAGGGGTGTGGTCTATCCTATAGGACACCATATTTGGTCAGAGAGCGACGCCTTCATGGGACGCCGATGACGAGGGGCGGCCATCACTTGAACTACTGTATCTTGTCAAATAAGCACCAATCGGGGTCAAACAAAGCTAGCTAGATAGCCAATGAGCTGGGCTTTATGGGAGTATCCGGAAACCATGTATATGTCGTAAAATGTAGCTTCTAACCTTGTACGACAGCATGCCTTTTCATTTTGTACAAAAATTCTCAGGATATCCAGAGTTATGAAGTTATGAAAACTGGTTGTTTTGGAAATGTTGAACTTATAATATGGCTACTAATGCTTGGAAAGCTAAATCAAAGTCCCAAGTATACAGATTTGATGATATTCTTGCAGAAAAATGGAATATGAATGCGAATATCTCCTTCACGATTTGCCCAAATGTACATGGGGACTTCACACTAAAAGTCTTGAGGATCAGTCATACTCCAAGTTATCGATCTGAAACTTTGCACAATCACTGCTGCCATCTTGTGGACACTATCGGAACTACAGCCATAGTGATGGCTATAACAAACCTTTCTCTTGCATTTCAAAGATGGTGGTAAAAAAACTTTTTTTTCCTTTATTTTCTTCTACCATATCTATGGTCTTCTATTCTCCAACATTATGGAGGTAGTTTTGTGCGAAGAAAATTAATGTGTTAAATATGTGTATTAAAAAAATAATACTAATCTATACAGTACCAGTCAAACGCTTGGACATACCTACTCATTCCAGGGGTTTTCCTGTATTTTTATGATTTTCTACATTTTAGAATAATAGTGAAGACTTCAACTCTGAAATAACACATGGAATCATGTTGTAATCAAAATATATTATATCCACCCTTTGCCTTTATGACAGCTTTGCACACTCTTGGCATTCTCTCAACCAGCTTCATGAGGTAGTCACCTGGAATGCATTTCAATTAACAGATGTGTCTTGTTAAAAGTGCATTTGTGGAATTTCCTTCCTTAATGAGTTTGAGCCAATCAGTTATGTTGTGACAAGGTAGGGGTGGTATACAGAAGGTAGCCCTATTAGAACAGCTCAAATAAGCAAAGAGAAACGACAGTCCATTACTTTAAGACATGAAGGTCAGTCAATCCGGAACATTTCAAAAACGTTGAAAGTTTCTTCAAGCGCAGTCTCAAAAACCATCAAGCGCTATGATGAAACTGCCTCTCATGAGGACTGCCACAGGAAAGGAAGACCCAGAGTTACCTCTGCTGCAGAGGATAAGTTAGTTACCTGCCTCAAATTGCAACCCAAATAAATGCTTCACAGAATTCAAGTAACAGACACATCTCAACATCAACTGTTCAGAGGAGACTGTGTGAATCAGGCCTTCATGGTCGATTTGCTGCAAAGAAACCACACCAATAAGAAGAGCCTTTCTTGGGCCAAGAAACACGAGCAATGGACATTAGACCGGTGGAAATCTGTCCTTTTCATCCGAGTCCATATTTGAGATTGGTTCCAACCGCCATGTTTTTGTGAGACACAGAGTAGGTGAACAGATGATCTCTGCATGTGTGGTTCCCCCCGTGAAGCATGCAGGTGGTGGTGGTGTCAGGGTGCTTTGCTGGTGACACTGTGATTTATTTAGAATTCAAGGCACACTTAACCAGCATGGCTACCACAGCACGATAAGCCATCCCATCTGGTTTAAGCTTTGGCCCACTATAATTTGTTTTTCAACAGAACAATGGCCCAAAACACACCTCCAGCCTGTCTAAGAGCTATTTGACCAAGAAGGAGAGTGATGGAGTGCTGCATCAGATGACCTGGCCTCCACAATCACCGACCTCAACCCAATTGAGATGGTTTGGTATGACTTGGACTGCAGAGTGAAGGAAAAGCAGCAAACAAGTGCTCAGCATATGTGGGAACTCCTTCAAGACTGTTGGAAAAGCGTTCCTAATGAAGCTGGTTGAGAGAATGCCAAGATTGTGCAAAGTTCTCATCAAGGCAATGGGTGGCTACTTTGAAGAATCTCATATAAAATATATTTTGATTTAACGCTTTTGGTTACTACATGATTCCGTATGCGTTATTTCAGAGTTTTGAGGTCTTCACTATTATTCTACAATGTAGAAAATAGTAAAAATAAAGAAACCCTTGAATGAGTAGGTGTATGTATAAGAAAGCACTGGAAATAATATCATCTACATATAGTACAAACACTTCAAAAACATATTTCTTAAGATTTATTTTTGACTGACATTTTAAAATAAATCTTACTGGAAACCCCTACAGTATACACAATAAAATAACGTTTGACTCTTTGAGCTGTCAGTGTGAGTCTTCAGACAGTCATACATTTGATAGGCCTATGCACAATTTACTACATAGGCATCTCTGTCAGACATGAAGTCTGTTAACAATTTAAGGAGTCATGAGGGGAAATGTATATCTTCACCTTGTCAGCTCGGGGGATCCAATCTTGCAACCTTACAGGTTGCAAGCTAGCGTTAAACAACGCAATAACGACCTGCCTCTCTCTCGTTGCACTCCACAAGGAGACTGCCTGTTATGCGAAGGCAGTAAGCCAAGGTAAGTTGCTAGCTAGCATTAAACTTATCTTTATAAAAAAACAATCAATCATAATCACTAGTTAACTACACATGGTTGATGATATTACTTGATATTACTAGATATTATCTAGCGTGTCCTGCGTTGCATATAATCTGACTGAGCATACAAGTATCTAAGTATCTGACTGAGCGGTGGTAGGCAGAAGCAGGCTCGTAAACATTAATTCAAACAGCACTACCCAAGAGTGGTAAAGCGGCCTTTACTGGTTCTAACAGCAGACCTATAAGCTTGCTGCAAGCTTTTAGCAAACTGTTGGGACAATGGTGTTTGACCAAATACAATGCAATTTCTCTGTAAACAGACTTTCAGCATGTTTCTAGAGAAGGACACTCAACGTGTACTGCACTGGCACAAATTACTGATTGGTTGAAGGAAATTAATAATAGGAAGACTCTCAGTTCCATTAGATTACACATAATACTGCCTAGATTTTGAGAGCTAGACCAGCTCTACCTAGCTAGGTAGCTAACAAGCTTGTGTGCAGAAAGGCACCAGAATTAAAATAAAAACACGTCTTACCTTTTTGTAGTTAACTAACATTGAATAATTAATCCATTGTTCTCTAATAAAAAATATTTGGATGGGAGGGACAGGTAGCCTACACCATACTGGCAAAGATTTTCAGCTGGCAGGCATGCAGACACTGGAATACGTTTCTGAGTGACGGCGAGGGCTCTGCATAGGCGATTTGTTGCATTTTTTTGTGGGACTGGGGGAAAAAATACCCTGAATATAAAGTAACATTATTAACTGGTTCCGATGCTTTTAAAACGGTTCTCTTCCGAAACCGTATAGATCACTTTCTTTCTCGGTTCTGTTCTTCAACGTCGTTATTTTTCTGTTCTGTTCCCTGAACCGGTTCCAACCCCTGCTCAAAACACAATTCACTATTACTGTGTCCAAAATGGATGTTTGAGATTTCTCTTTTGCAGGGTTGATTTCAATGTGCCCATGAAGGACCATAAAATCACAAACAACCAGAGGTAATAATGAGCTTGTTTTAATTTGATCATCTATTAGTAATACACCTTATTAGACCAAATGCTGCTATGTCATTCTATAGGAGCCCTATTCCAGCCTTTGCTCATATTTTGTACCTGTGTGTTCCAGGATCAAGGCTGCTGTACCCACCATCAAGCACTGTCTGGATCATGGGGCCAAGGCCGTGGTGCTGATGAGCCACTTGGGTCGTCCTGATGGGAACCCCATGCCTGACAAATTCTCCCTGGAGCCCGTGGCCGCCGAGCTCAAGAGCCTGCTGGGCAAGTGAGACCTCCTGGCTCCTTCCATGGCCCTCCATAGCTGCCTATTGCCATGCGCCGAGTGAAATATTACTCGTCCCAATTAATTAATCAGATTTGTCATTTTGGAAATGTTTGGATTGTTTGTACTTAGTCAGTGTTTCATTATGGAGCCCAAATAAAGTACTCAAATGTGCACGTGTTTGCTTTGCACTCATTCTCAGGGACGTGCATTTCCTGAAGGACTGTGTGGGTCCTGATGTAGAGCAGGCCTGCGCCGACCCCGCAGAGGGTTCCGTCATTCTCCTGGAGAACCTGAGATTCCACGTTGCTGAGGAGGGCAAGGGCAAGGACACCTCCGGAAACAAGGTGGGTGCATATCACCGGCTGCAGCCGCAGTAGCCATTCCCAGAGGCCTTTTCTATTTACATAAATGGAGGACTCCTGCCCTGTAGAGACCCAAGCTGCAGCTGCGTCACCATCCTTTGGTGTTAGCGTCAGCAGGGCCGCTAAGAGCAGAGAAGAAAATAGAACCAAGCTTACAGTGGCATGAGTCACTAGTCAGACATCTGACTGAAAAAAACATTTTTCAGATTGAGAACAGGGTAGAGAAAATGGTGTCTTACCTCGTCTGTTTGAGACGTACTGTGAGTACATCCATACTAGGGTGATTCCTTATGAAACTAGGAACATAAAAAGACCATGATTTGGGGGATTTTTCACATGTAATCCTTTGTAGGGAGGATTGTTGACACTGAGTGTACAAAACATTAAGAACACCTGCTCTTTCAATGACAGACTGACCAGGTGAATCCAGGTGAAAGCTATGATCCTTCATAGCTATGATCCTTCATCCTTCATATCCTTGTTAAATCCACTTCAATCAGTGTAGATGAAGGGGAGAAGACCAGATAAAGGATTTCTAAGCCTGGAGACAACTGAGACATGGGTTGTGTATGTGTGCCATTGAGAGGAAGAATGGGCAAGACAAAATATTTAAGTGGCTTTAAACAGGGTATGACAGTAGGTGCCATGCGCACCGGTTTGTGTCAAGAACTGCAAAGCTGCTGGGTTTTTCACACTCAACAGTTTCCCATGTGTATCAAGAATGGTCCACCACCCAACGGACATCCAGCCAACTTGACACAACTATGGGAAGCATTGGAGTCAACATGGGCCAGCATCCCTGTGGAATATTGGTGTCATATGAAGCGTACAGCTTGCACTGTAAAATGAGTAGTATTTTGATTTCAATAACACATTTCTTACATTAAATGAGAAAAATATAAACCTTAATATTGAAATATACACATTTGTTTTGCCAAATTTCTTTAATTTTATTTTTCTTGAACAGGATCTACTCTACCGGCAAATCAAAGTTCCAGAGTAGGATTTCTGCTACTTTTAGTTATGATCCAATTTGTAAGCATTACCAACAGTGAATGTGAAAATAGATTCAAAATGGTTGCCTTTGCAGGATGTGCAATGATACAAGTAAAAGGAGGGCTGTGATTGGTTAAATTGATTGTCTACTATGCCAATTTCTCTGTATAAAATGGGCCGTAACTTTAAAACCAGCAGAGATCCTGCTCTGGAACTTCGATATGCCCGTAGAATATATTATGTTCAACGATATATTGAAAAATTGGCAATCCTTCCTCCAAAGGACCCTTGTATGGTTAAATGTTGTGAAAATCCCCCAAATCATACCCTTTTTTAAAATTCTAGGTTCGAGAGGAATCACCCGCTATAACAGACAGCAGCTCTTAAGGAGGTTGCACCTCAGAGTATTATGTCAATGCATAGGTTTATAGGATAAGTTTTGTAGTATCTATGCTTGTGCCTGAATCAAAGGCCAGGAGGCTACTTCTACCACCTCCATCTCCTCTCATACAGCCGCAGTGCTGCCCTGACCTGCTGACATTTTGAGTGAAGGGTAGTGGGTTGTCCATCTTATAGATACACTGTATAGAATCGAAGCACCGCTGCAATGCATTATTTTATGTTGGTTACTTTTGTCCGCGTGTGCACGATTTAACTGGGGGAAAATGCATGTGCTGGTGGCTTCGTTGATCCGTGGGGAACTCATAAAGGCTCTCATATCTTTTCCGTGGGTAAAATCAGTTAAACCTGTCCTGAAGACTCTCATATATTGGCTCATTTAAGCCCTAAAATACATGTGTTCATATGGGCCAAATATTGTATAAAATAAATTAAAACGCTCTGCATTTGTTGCATGCCCTTTTAGAATAAATAAAACTGGGTTGGGTGAACAACTTGAAGAATGTCATCCATAAGCCTACTAATACATTAATTCATTAATGAATAAAACAACTTTCACATAATAAATTACATTTATTTTTCTTTCAATTTGATCTATGAAGTCTAATTATAAATATAATATAAACTAGGCATTGCCTACTCAAACATCATTGGCTTTAGCCAGGGCTGTGCAGATTCATTCATTCAGCACAAGGAGTTTTTTAGGATTCAGTTTAGGCTAATTATTAGAAATACTGCACTGCTGTTTGTCGGCAGCACACAATCTTTCAATCAATTGGAGTATTAGGCTATAGTGATAATGGCCTATGTAAAGTCTGTATCAATAGGCTAACAGTTGCATTTTTTTATATGAAAAGGAGAGGGAAATATTACTGACCTGCACTGCACACAGGAAAGTGTACAGATAACTGAGCTGATTGTCCAGTAGGCTAGGTGTGAATGTTCTGAAAGGTCAATCATCTGAATACGAAACTCACAACCCCTTATGGGGGCCATCAGTGGGACAAAGTTTTGCTGAGTATTAGATTGTGTTCATAATGATATGTTAGGCTGCTGTTAAACCCCTTTTTCATGGGCACACAAATCCAAAGGATTTATGCAATTGCAATATCACGCTTAAAAAAATGCTTTTAACCAAGTCACCTAACTTGCGTGCTTCTTCAATAGGCTATGCATAGTCTAATATACCTTACTTGTTGGGTGCGCATTTGGTATCCAGCTGTTTAGTTAGGCCTTGTGATATTGTCGACCATCATCAACTGATCCAGGAAATATTATTTTGAAGGAGAGTCAAGTGACAAACCGCTGTTGTGATAGGCCTATAGCACACAATGCAAAAACAGCCAGTGCGGGAAAACGGTGTTTGGAAGAATGTCCAGAATATTTTGACGTCTCGTTGGGATCCACGTTGGATCCAATCCAATAACCCTATATGGTGAATTTGAATGATGTAAATAATGATAATAGTGACAGTAACAGATGTCTCTAAAATCACAATGTTTCTGTTGTCATGTGAGTCTTTTTCTTTAATTTAAAAGATCAAATGTCGGCCTTTTATCATATCCGAATATTTTAGCTTGATCTGTTTATTTAATACACTCCACAAAAGAATAAAGGGAACACTTAAACAACACAATGTAACTCCAAGTCAATCACACTTCCACTTAGGAAGCAACACTGATTGACAATAAATTTCACATGCTGTTGTGCAAATGGAATAGACAACAGGTGGAAATTATAGGCAATTAGCAAGACACCCCCAATAAAGGAGTGGTTCTGCAGGTGGTGACCACAGACCACTTCTCAGTTCATATGCTTCCTGGCTGATGTTTTGGTCACTTTTGAATGCTAGCGGTGCTTTCACTCTAGTGGTAGCATGAGACGGAGTCTATAAACCACACAAGTGGCTCAGGTAGTGCAGCTCATCCAGGATGGCACATCAATGCGAGCTGCGGCAAGAAGGTTTGCTGTGTCTGTCAGCGTAGTGTCCAGAGCATGGAGGTGCTATCAGGAGATGTGGAGGAGGCCGTAGGAGGGCAACAACCCAGCAGCAGGACCGCTACCTCCGCCTTTGTGCAAGGACGAGCACTGCCAGAGCCCTGCAAAATGACCTCCAGCAGGCCACAAATGTGCATGTGTCTGCTCAAATGGTCAGAAACAGACTCCATGAGGGTGGTATGAGGGCCCGCCGTCCACAGGTGGGGGTTGTGCTTACAGCCCAACACCGTGCAGGACGTTTTTCATTTGACAGAGAACACCAAGATTGGCAATTCGCCACTGGCGCCCTGTGCTCTTCACAGATGAAAGCAGGTGCACACTGAGCACATGTGACAGTCTGGAGACGCCGTGGAGAACGTTCTGCTGCCTGCAACATCCTCCAGCATGACCGGTTTGGCGGTGGGTCAGTCATGGTGTTGGGTGGCATTTCTTTGGGGGGCTTCCATGTGCTCGCCAGAGGTAGCCTGACTGCCATTAGGTACCGAGATGAGATCCTCAGACCCCTTGTGAGACCATATGCTGGTGCGGTTAGCCCTGGGTTCCTCCTAATGCAAGACAATGCTAGACCTCATGTGGCTGGAGTGTGTCAGCAGTTCCTGCAAGAGGAAGGCATTGATGCTATGGACTGGCCCGCCCGTTCCCAAGACCTGAATCCAATTGAGCACATCTGGGACATCATGTCTCGCTCCATCCACCAACGCCATGTTGCAGGAGTTGGCGGATGCTTTAGTCCAGGTCTGGGAGGAGATCCCTCAGGAGACCATCCGCCACCTCATCAGGAGCATGCCAGGCGTGGTAGGGAGGTCATACAGGCACGTGGAGGCCACACACACTACTGAGCCTCATTTTGACTTGTTTTAAGGACATTACATCAAAGTTGGATCAGCCTGTAGTGTGGTTTTCCAATTTAATTTTGATCCAAATCCAGACCTCCATGGGTTGATAAATTTGATTTCCATTATAGCTTTTGTGTGATTTTGTTGTCAGCACATTCAACTATGTAAAGAAAAGTAATAAGAATATTTAATTCATTCAGATCTAGGATGTGTTATTTTAGTGTTCCCATAATTTTTCTGAGCAGTGTACATTCGGTAGCCTATGCTACAAAATATAATATTCTGCCTATATGAACATGTTTATTTTAGGCCATAAAGCCTAAAGAACACCTACATGATTTAATGAAAAGCAGAAAATACACATTGTTTCACATTCTTCAGAAACAGGAAATAGGCAACAGCTACCTTAAATTTTCCCGCCAAATTGTCTTACATGAAACTCAATGTATCTCAAAGATGTTGCGGGGGGGGGATCTGTATGCAGCGTATCACTTTCCACAAACTCATGGATTAGTCTCTCCTGGCCCATAGACTACTTTCTGGGTGAGGGACCCTCCAACATTACGTTTTAATATATAGAACTTCCCTTTTATGTTCAGTAATGATCGAAGTGTGGAGGCCTGCGTCTCAACGTTTGGACCATTTGTGTAAATCACCTTACCTTTGTATCGTGCCTTTTGTGTTGAGCCTCTGAATTGTCTTGCATCACTACTCATATGTGCCACACCTAGTGTTCTGCCACACTGGTAGAGTTAATGCAGGCACAGCTTTACCTTGGTGGCCTCTAGAGCAGGGTTTCCCAAATTCTGCCCTGTCCCCCTGCCGAGCCCTGCCAAGAGGTGTAGTGCATGAAGGAATTCAGAGCCGGATGCCTTGGCCAGGAGTAGTACTCTACAGTGTGTTGTCAGCATGGAGGATGGACATTTACTCACCCAGTCCCCTGAGCAAGAAGGGGCTGGGTTTGAGAAAGAAGTCCAAGTTTCTGTCAGCCAACCAGATAATAGGGAAAATGTGCTAACTGCTGAAGCTGAGGAGAGGAAGAAGGCTAAAGAAAGCCTGCTGAAACAAAGAGCAACGGCGATCCGCCAAGCTGGAGAAGTATTGGAAGGGTACTTTGCAGGACCTGCAAACTTTTTGAAACTGGTAAATAAAAGAATATGTGCTCCACACGATGAAGCTGAAGACTTGAAGAGGAGGATGAAAATGTTTCAAGATCTCCTGTGCAAAACTGAAGAGGAGAAAAAGTGTCTTCGGGAAGAGGTTGATGACCTCAATGAAGAATGCACAGTCCAAGGAGAGTGCATTGAGAACTTGAAACGGGAGAGGAGTGAGCTACAGGCCAAAGTGGAAGAACTGGTGCAGGTACCCGAGAGTCAAGATAAAGAAACAGAGACTGGTGCGTCTTATACTGTTCCTCAAGCTGCCAAACCAGCATATTAATAGATGGTCACAGCCAGACGGACGCCCCACCAGATTTGATCTCCGTGAGTAGCCAGACTGACAGGCTTGATGAATCGCATAAGAATGATGCGTCTCAAAACTGCCCATGCCATGCTGATGTTAACCATGATTCATGTGAGTGTGACCCCAGTGCAATGCTGAAGGCCCAGTGCACTCAAGAAGAAGAGTGGTGGTGGGATGCTGAGCGGGAGATGGATTATGAGTGCCAAACGCTGAACTACCAGGGTCCCACTAACTCGGTGAGTGAATCCATTTCATATGGTCATGTTTCTTATGGGAAACATTCAGAACCAGAGATGGCAAATGAAGAGACATGAATGACTAACCACCATGGAAGCGAGTCTCCCCTCCCACACCACAAGGTTGCAGCTGCCAGCCAGGAGGAATCCTGGTACCAAAGTCGCCACAACAAAGACTGGCACTCGGAAAGATTGGATCAAGTTGGGCCATTTCTGTAAACCACCGGTTCATTTGATAAATATACCAGCTTTTGCCTGGTTTTGAACCTTGCCTTATATGCTGCACCTCTGAATTGTCTTGCATCACTATCCTCCAATGTTCCACACCTAGTGATCTGCCACATGTATTATAGACCATTAATACACTTGATTAACTTTGCCATCAGAACAGCCTCAATTTGTAGGGGCATGGTAGTGTTGTGATGTTGCTACCATTAATGTGATGATGGCTATTCATGGTATAATTACATACCACGTCCAATTATTACGCATTTAAATTAATCATATAACAATTTAAGTAGAAATCTGGGGCACCACGGGAAAAGTTTAACGAGTTACCATTTTCCGAATTAATTATCAGAATATCTCGATATACTATCCGCCATCAATAATTTTCTCCAGTTTTAGTCTCATTCTGAGCGCCGTAATATCCTATAAATCTGCACAAACCCTAGTCACCATGATGAATCGGTGATATACAAATTGGCTCAACTATTTATTTACGAACTAATTAAATGAATTACATACACACACAATAGAGTATACATTGATTACTAACACAATGCAATTAAATGTCCCTAGTGAACTAACCCGATATGACGACTGGTTACACAAAGTAACAGGGTTGGGAAAGAGCGGGAGAAAGTGAGATAAAGGAACTCAACTATCGTACATACTAGAGGTCGACCAATTATGATTATTCAATACCGATACCGATTTATTGGAGGACCAAAAATGCAAGAAGAAGAAAGTAAAAGTGCGATTGTAAGAAAGCTAACGTTTCAGTTCCTTGCTCAGAACATGAGAACATATGAAAACTGGTGGTTCCTTTTAACACGAGTCTTCAATATTCCCAGGTAAGAAGTTTTATCTTGTAGTTATTATAGGAATTATAGTAATATTTCCCTCTACCATTTGTATTTCATTAACCTTTGACTATCGGCTGTTAGGCACTTTAGTATTGCCAGTGTAACAGTATAGCTTCCGTCCCTCTCCTCGCTCCTCCCTGGGCTTGAACCAGCAACACAACGTCAACAGCCACCATCGAAGCAGCGTTACCCATGCAGAGCAAGGGGAACAACTATGAGAAGGCTCAGAGTGAGTGATGTGTGAAACGCTATTAGCGCGTGCGAACTAGCTAGCCATTTCACTTCGGTTACACCAGCCTCATCTCGGGAGTTGATAGGCTTGAAGTTATAAACAGCGCAATGCTTGACGCACAACGAAGAGCTGCTGGCAAAACGCACGAAACTGCTGTTTGAATGAATGTTTACGCGCCTGCTTCTGCCTACCACCGCTCAGTCAGATACTTAGATACTTGTATGCTCAGTCAGATTATATGCAACGCAGGACACGCTAGATAATATCTAGTAATATCATCAACCATGTGTAGTTAACTAGTGATTGATTGATTTTTATAAGATACGTTTAATGCTAGCTAGCAACTTACCTTGGTTTACTGCATTCGCGTAACAGGCAGTCTCCTTGTGGAGTGCAACGAGAGAGAGGCAGGTCGTTATTGCGTTGGACGAGTTAACTGTAAGGTTGCAAGATTGACAAGATCGAGCTGACAAGGTGAAAATCTAGTGTACTGCCCCTGAACACGGCAGTTAACCACCATTCCTAGGCCGTCATTGAAAGTAAGAATGTGTTCTTAACTGACTTGCCTAGTTAAATATAGGTTTATAAAAATGGCAAATCGGTGCCCAAAAATACCGATTTCCGATTGATGAAAACGTTAAATCGGCCATAATTAATCGGCCATTCCGATTTAATCGGTCGACCTCTAGTACATACATTTGAATACTACGCTCATGGTAAATATGGATATTTAACATCATAACAACTGCTCATTTGGGTTTTAGAAATGCAATGTACATACGTAAATATGTACGTCTTTGATCGAGGGATTTCAACAGAGATGGCAGTCTGTGGAGAGTAGTTTGACAGAATTCTCTGGTTGTCCACCAGAAGTCACAATGTACTTGGCCCACTTCCACAACTATTATCTTTGTTCTAGAAGTGTTCGTTAGACTGGATCCATCAGAGTACCACACAATGGTGGGAGGAAAATGTTCTTCCCCTCTGCAACATGTAGTCTTTATCTTCTTAACTCGAGAGTTTGAGTCTTACAATTTCTGGTCTGGTAGAGTCTAACCCATTCGTGACATCCGGCTCAACACTGTCCGTATACTGGTCTCAATGGTTGATTTATTCAGGGTACAGCTAGAACCATTTTACATGCCAGCAGCAACCCGGCAATATACTGGTCTGTAGAGATTTTCTTTGTTGAAAGTTTCAGAGTTTCAAACCATTTCATACAGTTCAGCTCACGCTGTCGGTCACTCTGTTCTAGCACTCGCCTTGGAGGGCGGTTCCATCACGTTGC
Source organism: Oncorhynchus gorbuscha (assembly GCF_021184085.1). Taxonomy (NCBI): domain Eukaryota; kingdom Metazoa; phylum Chordata; class Actinopteri; order Salmoniformes; family Salmonidae; genus Oncorhynchus; species Oncorhynchus gorbuscha. The sequence goes on from NC_060174.1 coordinate 82,646,119, forward strand.
CCCAATGTCTGTGGTTACATGGGTGTGGTTACTTACTTGGCAAAAATCTAGCCTTCTAAATGATAATGATTTCAAAGTCACATTTCATCTTCTCACAAATAGTTTATTTAATCATATGAGTTATACAACATTTAGATGTAAACCTGACCCCTTGAATGCGTACACTTTCAGAGATAGTTATTTAGTTATACCGTCCTTAACAATATCACAAAGCAATAACTGATTGGATAGGATTCTTGTCCCACCAACCATTTCCCACATTATTTACGTTAGAAATATTGTTTCAATGTACAACCTTTTTATATTACAGTACTGCATAGTCTCTCTCTGTAACAACGGGATTTTTAACTTCCATTTCTGCAGAGTGGGAGAGAGTACCTGCAAGATATTTATGACCGTCATAAAACCGGCCAACTCCCCCAGGAGAGGAGGGGTTTTGAAACCTTTGATTAGCCTGCACCTTTGATCTCATCCAGGAGGCCAAGTCATGACAGTATTCTACAAAGTGTCAAGTGTTCCACAGGGATGCCTGCTCATGTTGACTCCAATGGTTCCCACAGTTGTCAAGTTGGCTGGATGTCCTTTGGGTGGTGGACCGTAGTTGATAGACACACGGGAAACTGAGCGTGTGAAACCAAGCAGTGTTGCTTTTCTTGACACACTCAAACCGGTGCGTTGAATGGCACACTTACACCATCCATGTCTCGGTTTTCTCTAAAGGCATAAATATCCTTCTTTTCAACGGTCTCCTCTCCTTCATCAACACTGATTTGAAGGAAATTTAACAGGTGACATCAATAAGGGACTGTAGTTTCCACCTGGATTTATCTTTGTCAATCTGTTATGGAAAGAGCAGTTTTGTACACTGTGTAGATATGGGTCATATTGTTGAATTTCAAAAAATGAACTATACCTTCACACAAAGAATGACTAGGCATTGATTCCATCTATATGAATAAATGAGGCCTCTCTGTATACCGCACAATGGGTCATACAGCTCTCTATTCTAGATGTAATAGAGCCTGTTGGTTGTAACCCAAGCCCTCTGCCATCTGTAACAATGTGTTCTATCCTCTCTCCTTTCTCTGCTAGACCAAAGCAACCCAGGAGCAGATTGATTCCTTCAGAGCCTCTCTGTCTAAACTGGGAGATGTCTACGTCAATGATGCCTTTGGCACAGCACACAGAGCCCACAGGTAGGTTCACTGGACACTACTGTGGAGTGATTGGTATTGTCCTTCAAAATAATAATTATTAAACAATTATCACTCATTGCCACTCCGTGTCTCCTACTTTCCTTAATCTTATTCTCTTCTTTCTACCTCTATTACTATTTTTTTCTCCTTGCTTCTCACACTTTTCCTCTCCCTTTCGCCCCTTCCCCGCATACCTGCCTCTCCCTCCCCCAGCTCCATGGTTGGAGTGAACCTGTCCCAGAAGGCTGCAGGTTTCCTGATGAAGAAGGAGCTGGACTACTTTGCCATGGCTCTGGAGAAACCAGCCAGGCCATTTCTGGCCATTCTCGGAGGGTAAGTGACTGGTCCACGGCTCTGGTTATGGATGGGGCTGGGAGAGCTCATCGGTGATCAATTAGGAATAAAGTACCCAGAGGCCTGCATCTGCTTCTCTGGTATCACTCTATTGAGCACTGGCTTTTCAACTAGCAGCACAAAAAACACTCACGTTTTATATCAATTTTATTTGTGGAGTGTTCTTTGTTACAACTATGAAACAGAAAGAGAATGTATTACAATACGGTGACAGCGCTTTATAACTGATACCCCAACCACCAAGACGCATGGTCAGCAAGATGCACGGTCAAATGAAAACATCAGTAGCCTAAAATCACTATAAGCGCCAAGTGTGCTTAAATAAATTAAATAAATAGTGAAAATCAGCACAAAAGCAATAATGGCATTATAATGAATGTGTCTATGACAGCAGTCAGCCTATTATTTATACGTTGGATACCATGACGAATTGACAAATGTCTGTTTCTTTGTCATCAAAATGGAGGTAACGCATGATCTCTCTGAAGCGATCCCGTGACATGGTTTCTCTAAAGAAAAGTATCCCATAGATGTCTGACCAGAAGCTCTCCATATAGATGCTCTTTACACCGAATGCTCCACGGACACACAGGATTGAAATGAAATGAATGATCCCAGGCAGTGTCTCCTTGCTCCGTGTGCGCCTTAGCCACAGTACAGTCCCTGAATGCTGTAGCATGCCCATGTCACATTATCAACGACAGATGGTGAGTGCATTGCTGATGTTGTTTTTTGCTTGAGATGTAGGACCTGCGCTCTTAGTGATGAGATTTTGTGCTGATAATCGACCTATAGCGTTGTCACCTATGTAAACGGTGCTGTCCCTTCCTCGCTCCTGTCTCACTGTTTCATTTGGTAGTGGCACGGGCACATGCTTAGTGTGCACCGTTCTGCCTTTTTTGTGCTTAGGCCTCTGTGTTATTCAGGCTGAGGCTCAGAATCTGAAGAATAATCATCAGCGATGTCAAGATTAATTTCCTCCCCGAGTCGTGTTCATTCAGATCTTGTAGCAGCCCTAATGCAGTATGTGCATCCATTCGTCTTGGTCTCCTTGACATTTTAAATGATGCACTCTCTCACTGTGTACTCCAAGTAGCCAGAGTAGACTGATAAAACTGCTTGGATTTGAAGGACTGATAAAGGGTACACAGCATTTTGAGGTAATAATTAGAATATACCAACAATTGGTGATTACATCATTATGCATCATCCGCTTTCCCTCACTCATCAACTCACCCATTTTCCCCCTTTCTCTGCATCACGCTTTACTTCATTTATTTAATCTGTTATAGGTGTGAAATTAGTTTAGGGTCAGTTTTGAGGCAATGATCAGGGTGATGTATCAACTGGGCACGGCATATTCCACGATCAGGAGAAGGAGCGGAGCAGGTCCTACTGTCAGGAGGGACAACGGGGAAAACCATTCAAAAAAGGACGTGCCCTCATAAAACTGTTTAACTAATATTAAAGAAGTTGATGTATTGCTTGCCTGAGGAAAAGTACCTCATGATAAGCTGTAGACCACACTACCAAAAGTTCTCATCTATATTATTCGTAACCATCTATTTATCACCACAAACCAATGCTGGCATTAAGACCACACTCAACAAGCTGTATAAGACCATAAGCAAACAAGAAATTTGTCATCCAGAAGCTGCGCTCCTAGTGGCCTGGGATTTGAATGTCGGCAAACTTAAATCTGTTTTACCGAATTTCTAACAGCATGTCATATGCAACCAGCGGGAAAAAAACTCTAGACCACCTTTACTCCACACACAAAGACGTATACAAAGCTTGCCCTCCATTTGGGAAATCGGACCATAATTCTATCGTCCCGATTCCTGCTTACAAGCAAAAACTAAAGCAGGAAGTACCAGTGACTCGCTCAATACAGAAGTGGTCAGATGACGCGGATGCTACGCTACAGGACTGTTTTGCTAGCACAGACTGGAATATGTTCCGGGATTCATCCAATGGGATTGAGGAATATACCACATCAGTCACCGACTTCATCAATAAGTGCATCGACATTGTTCTCTCCACAGTGACCGTATGTACATATCCCAACCAGAAGCCATAGATTACAGGCAACATCCACACCGAGCTAAACGCTAGAGCTGTCTCTTTCAAAGAGCGGGACACTAATCCAGACGCTTATAAGTCCCACTACGCCCTCAGACGAACCATCAAACAGGCAAAGCGTCAATACAGGACTAAGATTGAATCCTACTGCACCGGCTCTGATGCTCGTCGGATGTGGCAGGACTGATCAGGGAAAGGCAGGCCGAACAGGCCCCCATTAACATTGGCGGAGCTGTAGTGGAGCGGGTCGAAAGGTTGAAGTTAATTGGTGTCCACATCACCAACGAACTATCATGGTCAAACACACCAAGACTGTCGTGAAGAGGGCACCACAACACCTTTTCCCCCGCAGGAGACTGAAAAGATTTGGCATGATCGTCAAAAACTTCTACAGCTGCACCATCGAGGGCATCCTGACCGGTTGCAACTGCTCGGCATCTGACCGTAAGGTCCTACAGCAGGTAGTGCGTACAGCCCAGTACATCACTGGGGCCAAGCTTCCTGCCATCCAGGTCTTATATGCTAGGCGGTGTCAGAGGGAGGCCCGATAGATTTTCAGACTCCAGTCACCCAAGTCAGATTATTTTCTCTGCTACCTCACTGCTGCTACTCGCTTTTTATTATCTATGCATAGTCACTCTACCCCTACCTCCATGTACAAATTACCTCGACTAACCTGTACCCCCGCACGTTGGCTCGGTACCGTTACCTCCTGTATATAGCCTTGTTAATATTTACTATATATATATATATAGTGGGGCAAAAAAGTATTTAGTCAGCTACCAATTGTGCAAGTTCTCCCAATTAAAATGATGAGACGCCTGTAATTTTCATCATAGGTACACTTCAACTATGACAGACAAAATGAGAGAAAAAAATCCAGAAAATCACATTGTAGGATTTTTAATGAATTTAATTGCAAATTATGGTGGAAAATAAGTATTTGGTGACCTACAAACAAGCAAGATTTCTGGCTCTCACAGACCTGTAACTTCTTCTTTAACCTTTTGCGTGTAGGGGGCAGTAATTTTGTTTTTGGCTAAACATACCCATTTGAAACTGCCTGTTTCTCAGCCCCAGGAACTAGAATATGCATATAATTGTCAGATTAGGATATAAAACACTAAAGTTTCCAAAACTGTAAAAATATTGTCTGTGAGTATAACAGAACTGATATTGCAGGCGAAAGCCTGAGGAAAATCCAATCAGGAAGTGCCTCTTTTGAAACATCTCTGTTCCTTTGTAAGCCTATTCTCCATTTAAAGGGATATCAACCAGATTCCTTTTTCTATGGCTTCCCTAAGGTGTCAGTCTTTAGATATAGTTTCAGGCTTTTATTTTGAAAAATGAGTGTGAAGGATCACATTGTAAGTGGATAGGTGGGGGCTCTCAGAGTGAGTTTTTGCGCAACTGAGTAAAGCTGCCATTGTTCCTCCCGCTGTTATTGAAAAACCTACACACTCGGTTGATATATTATCGAATATATATTTTAAAAACAACATGAGGATTGATTATAAAAATGTTTGACATGTTTCTGTGGACATTATGGATATTATTTGGAATATACGTCTGCGTTGTCGTGACTGCTCTTTCCTGTGGATTTCTGAACATAACGCGACAAACAGAGGTATTTTGGATATAAAAATAATCTTTATGGAACAAAAGGAACATTTGTTGTGTAACTGGGAGTCTCGTGAGTGAAAACATCCAAAGATCATCAAAGGTAAACAATTCATTTTATTGCTTTTCTGATTTTCGTGACCAGGCTTCCTGATGTTAAGTGTACATGATGTTATGCTATGCTATCGATAAACTTACACAAACGCTTGGATTGCTTTCGCTGTAAAGCATAATTTCAAAATCTGAGACAACAGATAAGATTAACAAAAGGCTAAGCTGTGTTTTCCAATAATGCACTTGTGATTTCATGAATATGAATATTTTTTAGTAATATTATTTGACTGTTGCGCTATGCTATTCAGCGGTTGCAGACAAAATGATCCCGCTAACGGGATGGGTAGCACCAAGAAGTTAAGAGGCTCCTCTGTCCTCCACTCGTTACCTGTATTAATGGCACCTGTTTGAACTTGTTATCAGTATAAAAGACATCTGTCCACAACCTCAAACAGTCACACTCCAAACTCTACTATGGCCAAGACCAAAGAGCTATCAAAGGACACCAGAAACAAAATTGTAGACCTGCACCAGACTGGGAAGACTGAATCTGCAATAGGTAAGCAGCTTGGTTTGAAGAAATCAACTGTGGGAGCAATTATTAGGAAATGGAAGACATACAAGACCACTGATAATCTCCCTCGATCTAGGGCTCCACGAAAGATCTCACCCCGTGGGGTTAAAATAATCACAAGAACGGTGAGCAAAAATCCCAGAACCACATGGTGGGAGCTAGTGAATGACCTGCAGAGAGCTGGGACCAAAGTAACAAAGCCTACCATCAGTAACACTACGCCGCCAGGGACTCGAATCCTGCAGTGCCAGACGTGTCCCCCTGCTTAAGCCAGTACATGTCCAGGCCCGTCTGAAGTTTGCTAGAGAGCATTTGGATGATCCAGAAGAAGATTGGGAGAATGTCATATGGTCAGATGAAACCAAAATATAAATTTTTGGTAAAAAATCAACTCGTCGTGTTTGGAGGACAAAGAATGCTGAGTTGCATCCAAAGAACACCATACCTACTGTGAAGCATGGGGGTGGAAACATCATGCTTTGGGGCTGTTTTTCTGCAACGGGACCAGGACGACTGATCCGTGTAAAGGAAAGAATGAGTGGGGCCATGTATCGTGAGATTTTGAGTGAAAACCTCCATCCATCAGCAAGGGCATTGAAGATGAAACGTGGCTGGGTCTTTCAGCATGACAATGATCCCAAACACACTGCCCGGGCAACGAAGGAGTGGCTTTGTAAGAAGCATTTCAAGGTCCTGGAGCCAGTCTCCAGATCTCAACCCCATAGAAAATCTTTGGAGGGAGTTGAAAGTCCGTGTTGCCCAGCAATAGCCCCAAAACATCACTGCTCTAGAGGAGATCTGCATGGAGGAATGGGCCAAAATACCAGCAACAGTGTGTGAAAACCTTGTGAAGACTTACAGAAAACATTTGATCTCTGTCATTGCCAACAAAGGGTATGTAAAAGTATTATTATTGTATATAAAAGTGTTATTGACCAAATACTTATTTTCCACCATAATTTGCAAATAAATTCATAAAAAATCCTACAATGTGATTTTCTGGATTTTTTTCCCTTCTCATTTTGTCTGTCTTAGTTGAAGTGTACTTATGAAAATTACAGGCCTCATCTTTTTAAGTGGGAGAGCTTGCACACTTGGTGGCTGACTAAATACTTTTTTACCCCACTGTATATAAAAAGTTATTTCTTAACTATTATTTCTTGAACTGTATTGTTGGTTAAGGACTTGTAACTAAGCATTTCACAGTAAGGTCTGTTGTATTCGGCGCATCAAATTTGATTTGAACTCCAATTCTGTTTGTGATATTAAGATTCTAACAATGGCAGTGTGTTCTATAGACTTATTTAGGAAAGGTCAAGGACAGAGGGGGTCAGGACTTTAAAAAATGGCAGAGTTATTAAAACAATTACCTTCATGAGCAGTCAAAATGACTGCTTTAGCTAGAGATTCTAGTGTTAAAGGAGAATTCCACTCAAAAACTATCTTTTGGTATTTGTTTCATTAGTCCATTGTTGATATAGTCCCAAAATGTTTTGAATGTTAACAATCAAGATTTCCAGATGTAGATCTTTTAAAATAAAGCCAGTATTTGGAATCATAGGATGCTAAATGCATCCTACCTTTTTGTATTTTGAAAGATATGAATGTCTTAAACTTGATTGACATATGCAAAATATTTTTAATGTCAGCAATGGACTAGTTTATGTTAAGTTTGTTTGAAGTATTACAATCTGTGTGACAGTACTCATGCATTCTAGTCTTCCCTTATCACTGGCCACTTCACAGCCTTGCACAGTGGGAAGGTTGAGCCACACACACAGCTAGCTACCGTTGGAAACATGTTGAAATTGGCCAGTGTCGGAGTCCATTTCAGCCAGGCATTGTGCAACCGCTATATCCAATCCGGTTCTCGTCACTGCTGCAGTTCAGCTTTTTGGCCCTCTGCCACTGACAAAGTACATTTGATGGGAATTGGCTAATAAATAAGCCACACGACAATGCATGAAAGGCGGTAGGATTTAGTTCTAAATTCATTAAACAAAAAAAAAATAATGTAACACCAAAAAAATGACTATCTTCCTCAATTAGAAACCTTTCCGTAACTGAGTTTTACCATGTGAGTTTTACCATGTGCGTTTATAACACTGCATTATGACTATGGGGCGTCGGGTAGCCTTGTGGTTAGAGCGTCAGACTAGTAACCAAAAGGTTGCAAGATCGTATCCCCGAGCTGACAAGGTAAAAATCTGTCGTTCTGCCCCTGAACAAGGCAGTTAACCCACTGTTCCTAGACCGTCATTGAAAATAAGAATTTGTTGTTAACTGACTTGCCTAGTTACATTTTAAAAAATTGGACCTTTATTTAACAGTGTGTTTTTATAATGGATTATAGATATGGGATTCAAATAAATGAGCTTCATATCATTGTTTTACTATGTTTACCAGTATTTTCATAGTTTCTGTTGTGTGCAGTGCGAAGGTCAAGGACAAGATTCAACTGATCAACAATATGTTGGACCAGGTCAATGAGATGATCATCGGTGGTGGCATGGCCTTCACCTTCCTCAATGTCCTCAACAACATGGAGGTGAGGACGGGGGGGGGGTGCTGAGGGAGATGATACTTTGTTTAAAGGGAGACACTGGAGGGGAGAAGAGTGGAAGAAATGGAGAGGAGGATTCTGCCCCTTTTTTTGGCCAATTGTGTTTCTATCATAATTTCAACCTCTTTGATTGAATGTAACTCGGAACTCACTCATGCCTCAGCACAATCTAGTTAAATCTGGGGTCACAATAGCTTTCAGAAATATGCATTTTAAAAATGCAGATCATCAAAAAATCTGATTTAAAAATGCAGCAAGAGAAGAAAAAAAAATGTTTTGTCTTTCCTTTTCTGTGTGGAAAAATACAGAATCCTTTTAATGCGACCCCTAGTTAAATATGTTGAATGATTGACTGTGGTGTATATTACATTTACATTTAAGTCATTTAGCAGACGCTCTTATCCAGAGCGACTTACAAATTGTATATCATGGTGGTTGTAGTTAAAATGTAAAAATTAGTGATCCTCTCTTCCCTGGCAGATCGGCACCTCCCTGTATGATGAGGAGGGCGCCAAGATCGTCAAAGAGCTGATGGCCAAGGCTGAGAAGAACAATGTCAAGATCAACCTACCCGTTGACTTCATCACCGCCGAGAAGTTTGACGAGCATGCCCAGACTGGCAGCGCCACTGTGGCTGCTGGCATCCCCGCAGGCTGGATGGTGAGGAGGAGAGCAACCTGGGTCATGTTCATAAGGGCATGCAAAGGAAAACATTTTGAAACAGAAAACTAAAATGAGCTTTGGACAAGTCCAGGGAAGTCCCTCCAAGTTTCAGTCCGTTTTCTTCAGTTTGGTACCTAATGAACACAACCCTAATTGGGTTTTATTGTCTTCTTGAGGGGTGGTCATGGGAATTTTCCTTAGTTATTGTGCTAGCTAGCAATTTGATATACTGTATAACTTTCATAGTGAAATAAAATATAGGATGGTTTTATGTATATATTGTAGATCAATACGTAAAACGGGTTGAGCTCTGTGTCCCTCGCTCCCTCTGTTCTCCCCAGGGTCTGGACTGTGGACCAGAGAGCAACAAGCTCTTTGCAGAGGCTGTAGGCAGAGCCAAGCAGATTGTGTGGAACGGCCCCGTGGGTGTCTTTGAGTTTGAGAACTTCGCCAAAGGAACCAAGAGCCTGATGGACAAAGTGGTGGAGGTCACCAACTCAGGCTGCGTCACAATCATCGGTAAGACCCTCTACCACTGTTTGCACAATTACCTTGAAGCACGTCTTTCACCAGGCACCTGAGACAATGTTTGCAAATAAATACATGTGTACATTTATGCTTGCTCTGCCGTTTTGATTGGAAGTTTTTCTTAATCCACTCTTTATCATTCACTTGGTCCTTCTGTAGCTCAGTTGGTAGAGCATGGCGCTTGTAACGCCAGGGTAGTGGGTTCGATCCCCGGGACCACCCATACGTAGAATGTATGCACACATGACTGTAAGTCGCTTTGGATAAAAGCGTCTGCTAAATGGCATATATTATCATTCTCACCATTAGATGGCGCCAAATACCAACACCCTTTCTTCCTCACATCTATAGTAGTGAATGATCACTATCACAGTGAAGGGTCTGTATGACCTTAATTTTAACCCCATGTTGTCTTGTTGATGCCCAGGTGGAGGTGACACAGCTACCTGCTGCGCCAAATGGGGCACAGAGGATAAGGTCAGCCATGTCAGCACAGGAGGCGGAGCCAGTCTGGAGCTTCTGGAGGGTGAGTGATGTCACCACGGTCTCATCCAGACTTTTGACCTATGTCCAGTTCAAAGTCAACCCCCTAACCGCTACCCCATGACACTATGTAGTTTCTTCCCTATTGCTTACACACATTAAGTTGTTTCAGATCTGCAAGGTGGCATGATGTAGTGTCTGTAAGTAGGGTTAGGGTTAGGGTTAGGGATGCAACAGCAGACTAGCAACAAATGACTGCATTTCTGTATGGTAGTTCCCTTTCAATCAGTTAACTTCGGTACAACAGACTATAGGGAGTTGCACTTTTGCGTCTTCGATTGAAGGATCTACAATCACGCTTGACAAGGCAAATTAAATCCGCGCCTCACTGGAAGCCTCGCTTTCCACAGGTGATAAGCGTGAGGCTTAGATTCATTTCTTCAATTATTCCGCTCTTCGCCTCAGTATGAAAAGAAACGATTCACATTACTAAAGCAAACAATTGGAAATTGGATTTCGTTGACGAATGGACAACTGCCTGGTCCAACCCGCGATCAGCTAAGCTGATACTACATGGGTGTGCCCCCTTCATGGACCTGGAGGGGGCAGGGCTGATGCACACTCCTCCAGTGGATGGCAAGCTAGCCGGCTACCTATCACCGTTTGCTAACAAGGATGTGGATAATGCGAATCCTACACTCCTGAACAAGCACTGTCACTTTTCGGCTGCTCAGCTGGGTGACGTTTTATTGTCCAGAGAGGCTGGTTAGGGTGCACATGTAGTTTTTGGCAGTTCCTCCGCCTACTGGGTATAATGGCTTCTATCATAGTGGTCATTCCCCTGGGATTATTATTGGTGTAGCCGTTCTACGCTGGGTGCTAGCAACGCGATTGGATGCATCTCGCCACCTAAACCAGTCGATTTGGGTGTCCCCAACATGCCTTCGGGCACTAGCCCAGGGGAAAGAACCCCGTCTAATGGGCCAGGTGTTATCCCGCAAGATGGCCATGACTCGTCTCCCCCAAGGGTGGGGAGCGCTGTGCAAGGATTACTCAATTTAGGGAGTATGGACAGTGTCAGAGAGCCCGACATATCAATTACCTGGAACTTCTGACCGTGTCTTTAGTGCTCAGGCACCTCCCGTTTGTCGGCAAGCATATGCTGGTCAGATCCAACCACATGGCGATGGTGGTATACAGTACATCAACAGGCAGGGGGGGACTCAGTCCATCCCCTCATCTTGGCCTGCTCTCTGTAGCTGTGGAGCAGTGTGCATTTGCTCTCACTTCGGGTGATGCATGTTCCCATTTGCCTCAACTCGGGTGCCTCTGACCCTCCTTTACACATTTCTGCCAGTGGTTCTGATTCAGCTGATGTGCAGAGAGTGATCCGGGAGGGCTTCATTCACTCATTATTTTGACTGCCCGTTGGCCCAGGCAGCCTTGTTTCACGAAGATCATTGTCCCAGGTGCATGGGCAGGTTTGACACGTGAGGCCAGAGATTTGGTTCCTATGGGCCTGGCCCCTGAAAGGAACAATCTGATGGCTAGAGGCTTACCTCAAAATGTTATTGCTACCATTCCGTCTGCAAGTGCGCCCTCCACAAGAGGGCTATATGCATACAAGTGGAAAGCGTTTGAGCTCTGGTGCCGAAAGAAAAGGCTTGTTCTTTTTCAGTGGTCTGTGAGGGACATCCTTATGTTCCTACAGGAGCTTTTTTGAGCAGGGGTGGGGCCTTCTCCACGTTTAGAAGTGTACATGGCCGCAATCTCAACATGTCATGTGGGAAATGGCAGAGCCCCGGCTAAACATGTTGGGGACCTCCACGCATGACCTGTACACCCTTCCTGTACTCAATTTGCCCCAAAAGTCAGGTCCTTAGCTTTTGAGCCATTTACTTTTTCACCACCACATTTTGCTTCTGAGGAGCAACAGAGGTTACACCTGTGGAAGGCGGGACTTCCAGCGCAGCACTGATTTTCATTGGCCTTGTCAGGTATGATTGTAGATACTTCAACCGAAGTCACAGGAGTGTGACTCCCCATAGCGTGTTGTACCCCATTTCCCTCTTTCAGGGAACAGTATTGCGGTGACCATATTGTATGTCCTTCCTCTCTGCCCACAGGTAAAGTGTTGCCCGGTGTGGATGCCCTCAGCAGTGCCTAAGCCCCATCCCCATCACCTAGGAGAGGTGGGAGTGAAGACAAAACACACCCGCCAGAGTTTGGACACCCACCCAGCCCCCAAGGCAAAGTGCTCCCTAAGTTTCCCACCCTGCGCTTGTCTAGCACCACCCCTGCTCTCTAGTCTACTACTGTACAGACTGCTGACACAAACTGCAATATCTCTCTCGCTCCTACACGTGCCCAACATCTGCCATTAGCATTTTCCACACTGAGGAAGTGGAGGTGTTCTCAGCAGAAACCACCCTCACTCCCTCATATGCACTTATGTTCCTTCGAGCTGTGTTTTTCAGAGACCAGTCAACTGCAGCTACAACTGTTGTCATCATACAGAAATGTGGGAATTTGTCATCTGTATTGCCTGTGTAAAGAGTGCTTGCTTGTGTTTGTTTGTATTACTCTTGTATAGCCAGCCAGCCCAGGGAGTTTTACAACCCTTCAAGCGTAAAAATGTGCTGTAACTCTATCTAGACCTTTATATTTGTTTTCACACAAATGTCTCTGTGTCAGTTGCCTCCATTGTCTCAATCATGTTTCTCCCCCCTGTTATGTCATCCATCCTATGATCCTGTGGCTTGTAAGATGGTTGTTACCCAGTGGTGGTTTCAGGGGTCAAGCTACTGCAAATCATGTGACCTGAACAGACACTCACAGAATAAAACAGTTCAAACAATAAAAAAGTGACTATTTATTTCAGTGTCCTTCATTTTTCATTATGTAAACTAAAATAGTGACTCAAATATTTGTCAAACCTATTTTTCAGTGGCAATTGACGAGACTATATCTGACTAAATAATAGAACCAGAAAAAAATGAGAAGTAAAGGAAAAAATATATTTTCAGACTACTAAAACAAGGTGAATATTTGACTAAAATATGACTACTAAGAGGGCTGTGCAAAAGATTATGATTTGAGAGATTTTCAGTGATGAGCACACTTAATACAGTTCAGCAGTGGGGAGGATGTGGCACGCACAGCCTGCATCAGCTGGTGAGCTGTAGGGGAGCAAGCAATGAGCATGGACAGACAGCCTCTGCCTCCTCTTATAAACATTGTGCAAGCGGTTCTTCCCCATAGCTAACCAGTCACCACCAGCCTTCTAGTTAGCTACCCCTTGCCTGGTTAATAAACACAAGTGGCTTTACGAAATGTAAAAACAATAGCAGCATTGAGTTTATAGTGAAACAGTTGTCTTGCTAATGTGTCCCTGAACAAAGGGGGGTCAAAAGTAACAGTCAGTATCTAATAATAATAATATGCCATTTAGCAGACGCTTTTATGCAAAGCTACTTACAGTCATGTGTGCATACATTCTACGTATGGGTGGTCCCGGGAATCGAACCCACTACCCTGGCGTTACAAGCGCCATGCTCTACCAACTGAGCTACAGAAGGACCACCAGCTGCATTAAGTACTGCAGTGCATCTCCGCTTCATGGACGGCACCATATTTGCGAGTTCTTCCTGTGAGATATTACCGTACTCTTCCACCAAGGCACCTGCAAGTTCCCAGACATTTCTGGGGGGAATGGCCTTAGCCCTCACCCTCCGATCCAACAGGTGGGAAGGGATTGAGATCTGGGTTCTTCGCTGGCCATGGCAGTACACTGACATTCCTGTCTTGTAGGAAATCGCACACAGAACGAGCAGTATGGCTGGAGGGTCATGTCTGGATGAGCCTGCAGGAAGGGTACCACATGAGGGAGGGGGATGTCTTCCCTGTAATGCACAGCGTTGAGATTGCCTGCAATGACGACAAGCTCAGTCCGATGATGCTGTGACACACTGCCCCAGACCATGATAGATCCTCCACCTCCAAATCGATCCCGCTTCAGAGTACAGGCCTCGGTGTAACGCTTATTCTTTCGATGATAAATGTGAATCTGACCATCACCTCTGGTGAGACAAAACCGCGACTCGTCAGTGAAGAGCATTTTTTGCCAGTCCTGTCTGGTCCAGAGACGGTGGGTTTGTGCCCATTGTTGAGGATGATGTCTGGTGAGGACCTGCTTTACAACAGGCCTACACGCCCTTAGTCCAGCCTCTCTCAGCCTATTGCGGACAGTCTGAGCACTGATGGAGGGATTGTGCGGTCCTGGTGTAACTCGGGCAGTTGTTGTTGCCATCCTGTACCTGTCACACAGGTGTGATGTTCAGATGTACCGATCCTGTGCAGGTGTTACACGTGGTCTGCCACTGAGGACGATCAGCTGTCCTCCCTGTCTCCCCATAGCGCTGTCTTCGGTGTCTCACAGTACAGACATTGCTATATATTGCCCTGGCCACATCTGCAGTCCTCAAGCTTGCTTGCAGCATGCCTAAGGCACGTTCACGCAGATGAGCAGGGACCCTGGTGTTGGTATAATTCCAATATGTTTTCTTTAATTGAATTCACTTCGTCTATTTTATGATAATTTGTAAGATTCTTATTTGCATAAAATAGACAGACCAGTCTTATCAAAAATAGATATTAGTATTTATTCTCGGAGCGCGCTCCCATGTAACCACGAACAACAGTATATATACAAAATATGACGTCATAGAATATTTTATAACCTTTCTCCCAACAGTTCAAAAGTTAATTCGAGATAAACCTTCTGAAGTTTTCATCCATCACCATTCAGCAGACAGTTCCAGCTAATGGAAAACCTAAGAAAACACACACTGCCTTATCTGAACATTCCAGAGCTAAGTTGAGTCAGTTCAACCACAGGTTAATGACCCTTTCTGCTTACTTAAAAAAAACATTTCCAATCTTCTCCAACCTGGCTGGAATGGTATTTATTTAATTGATTTACCCCTGTTTCAGGCTCCACAATCCCTAAGTTTTACTAGGGTATGTTTGGCGGCGTGAGTGAAGGAGGCTTTGTTGCGAAATAGGAAGCCGATTCTAGATTTATTTTTGGATTGGAGATGCTTAATGTGAGTCTGGAAGGAGAGTTTACAGTCTAGCCAGACACCTAGGTATTTGTAGTTGTCCAGATACTCTTAAGTCAGTACCGTCCAGAGTAGTGATGTTAGTCGGGTGGTTGGGTGCGGGCAACGAACGGTGGAAGAGCATGTATTTACTAGTGTTTTAAGAGCATGTTGGAGGCCATGGAAGGAGTGTTGTATGGCATTGAAGCTCGTTTGGAGGTTTGTTAACACAGTGTCCAAAGAAGGGCCAGATGTATACAGAATGGTGCCGTCTGCGTAGAGGTGGATCAGGGAAATCACCCGCAGTAAGAGCGACATCGTTGAAGAAATAGTTGGTGAACCAGGCGAGGCAGTCATTTGAGAAACAAGGCTGTTGAGTCTGCCGATAAGAATACGGGGATTACCAGAGTCGAAAGCTTTTGCCAGGTCGCTGAAGTCGGCTGCACAGTACAATCTTTTATCGATGTCAGTTATGATATTGTTTACAGGCTGAGGTGCACCCGTGACCAGCTTGGAAACTGGATTCCACAGCGGAGAAGGTACGCTGGGATTTGAAATGGTCAGTGATCTGTTTATTAACTTGGCTATCAAAGACTTTAGAAGGGCAGGGCAGGATGGATATAGGTCTATAACAGTTTAGGTCTAGTGTCACCCCCTTTGAAGAGGGGGATGACCGCGGCAGCTTTCCAATCTTTAGGGTTCTCGGACGATACGAAAGATAGGTTGAACAGACTGGTCATCGGGGTTGAAAATATGGCGGTGGATAATTTTAGATAGAAAGGGTCCAGATTGTCTAGCCCAGCTTATTTGTATGGGTCCAGGTTTTGCAGCTTTTTCAGGACATTGCTATCTGGATGTTTTTGTGTTGGTCGAGGGCAGTCAGGTCTGGAGTGAACCAAGGGCTATGTTTGTTCTCAGTTCTAAATTTTTTTGAAAGGGGCATGCTTATTTAGGATGGTGTGGAAATTACTTTTAAAGAACGACCAGGCTTCCTCGACTGACGGGATGAGGTCAATATCTTTACAGGATACCCGGGCCAGGTTGATTAGAAAGGCATGCTAGCAGAAGTGTTTTAGGGAGCGTTTGACCGTGGACCTATAGCGGATGCAGGCAATGAGGAAGTATTCACTGAGATCCTGATTGAATACAGCAGAGGTGTATTTGGAGGGAAAGTTGGTCAGGATAATATATATGATGGTGCCCATGGATTTAGTGTTGTACCTAGTGGGTTCCTTGATAATTTGTGTGAGATGCTGGGCATCTAGCTTAGATTGTAGGACTGCCGGAGTATTAAGCATATCCCAGTTGAGGTCACCTAACAGAACGAACTCTGAAGATACATGAGGGGCAATCTATTCACATATAGTGCCCAGGGCACAGCTGGGAGCTGAGGGGCGTCTATAACAGGTGGAAACAGTTGAGAAACTTATTTCTGGAGAGATTTTTTAAATTGTTCAAATTTAGAAGCTCAAACTGTTTGGTCATAGACCTGGAAAGTATGACAGAACTTTGCAAGCTATCTCTGCAGTAGATTGCAACTCAACATGGTGAGCTACTAAGTGACCAAGTGACTAGGACAGACAAGCCACATACTACTGCGCCACCCGGGAATCACCACATTCTTATCGGCAGACTCAATAGCCTTGGTTTCTCAAATGATTGCCTCGCCTGGTTCACCAACTACTTCTCTGATAGAATTCAGTGTGTCAAATCGGAGGGCCTGTTGTCCGAACCTCTGGCAGTCTCTATGGGTGGGCCACAGGGTTCAATTCTCGGGCCGACTCTCTTCTCTGTATACAGCTCTTGTTGCTGGTGATTCTCTGATCCACCTCTACGCAGATGACACCATTCTGTCTACCTCTGGCCCTTCTCTGGACACTGTTAACTAACCTACAGACGAGCTTCAACGCCATATAACTCTCCTTCCATGGCCTCCAACTGCTCTTCTTTACAAGTAAAACTAAATGCATGCTCTTCAACCGATCGCTGCCCGCACCTGCCCGCCTGTCCAGCATCACTACTCTGGATGGTTCTCACTTAGAATATGTGGACAACTACAATGAATGCAGCCTCCGAATAAATGGTTTCCATTTTGCAAAGAGTTAAATAAAGTTCGTTCAGAGCCATCGATGCAATCGAAGAGAATTCTCTTGGTAGATAATGCGGTCTACATTTGATTGTGAGGAATTCTAAATCAGGTGAACAGAAGGATTTGAGTTCCTGTATGTTTCTTTCATCACACCATGTCTCGTTAGCCATAAGGCATACGCCCCCGCCCCTCTTCTTACCAGAAAGATGTTTGTTTCTGTCGGCGCGATGCGTGGAGAAACCCGCTGGCTGCACCGCCTCCGATAGCGTCTCTCCAGTGAGCCATGTTTCCGTGAAGCAAAGAACGTTACTCTAACTTCCGCAACGCATATAAGGCCCTGCTCCACCCCCCTTTCGGAAAAGATTACCACGACTACATTTTGTTGATCCCTGCCTACAGACAGAAACTAAAACAAGAGGCTCCCACGCTGAGGTCTGTCCAACGCTGGTCCGACCAAGCTGACTCCACTCTCCAAGACTGCTTCCATCACGTGGACTGGGATATGTTTTGTATTGCGTCAGATAACAATATTGACGAATACGCTGATTCGGTGTGCGAGTTCATTAGAACGTGCGTTAAAGATGTCGTTCCCATAGCAACGATTAAAACATTCCCTAACCAGAAACCGTGGATTGATGGCAGCATTCGCGTGAAACTGAAAGCGCAAACCACTGCTTTTAATCAGGGCAAGGTGTCTGGTAACATGACCGAATACAAACAGTGCAGCTATTCCCTCCGCAAGGCTATCAAACAAGCTAAGCGTCAGTACAGAGACAAAGTAGAATCTCAATTCAACGGCTCAGACACAAGAGGCATGTGGCAGGGTCTACAGTCAATCACGGACTACAAGAAGAAATCCAGCCCAGTCACGGACCAGGATGTCTTGCTCCCAGGCAGACTAAATAACTTTTTTGCCCACTTCAAGGACAATACAGTGCCACTAACACGGCCTGCAACGAAAACATGCGGTCTCTCCTTCACTGCAGCCGAGGTGAGTAAGACATTTAAACGTGTTAACCCTCGCAAGGCTGCAGGCCCAGACGGCATCCCCAGCCGCGCCCTCAGAGCATGCGCAGACCAGCTGGCCGGTGTGTTTACGGACATATTCAATCAATCCCTATACCAGTCTGCTGTTCCCACATGCTTCAAGAGGGCCACCATTGTTCCTGTTCCCAAGAAAGCTAAGGTAACTGAGCTAAACGACTACCGCCCCGTAGCACTCACTTCCGTCATCATGAAGTGCTTTGAGAGACTAGTCAAGGACAATATCACCTCCACCCTACCTGACACCCTAGACCCACTCCAATTTGCTTACCGCCCAAATAGGTCCACAGACAATGCAATCTCAACCACACTGCACACTGCCCTAACCCATCTGAACAAGAGGAATACCTATGTGAGAATGCTGTTCATCGACTACAGCTCGGCATTCAACACCATAGTACCCTCCAAGCTCGTCATCAAGCTCGAGATCCTGGGTCTCGACCCCGCCCTGTGCAACTGGGTACTGGACTTCCTGACGGGCCGCCCCCAGGTGGTGAGGGTAGGCAACAACATCTCCTCCCCGCTGATCCTCAACACTGGGGCCCCACAAGGGTGCGTTCTGAGCCCTCTCCTGTACTCCCTGTTCACCCACGACTGCGTGGCCACGCACGCCTCCAACTCAATCATCAAGTTTGCGGACGACACAACAGTGGTAGGCTTGATTATCAACAACGACGAGACGGCCTACAGGGAGGAGGTGAGGGCCCTCGGAGTGTGGTGTTAGGAAAATAACCTCGCACTCAACGTCAACAAAACTAAGGAGATGATTGTGGACTTCAGGAAACAGCAGAGGGAACACCCCCCTATCCACATCGATGGAACAGTAGTGGAGAGGGTAGTACGTTTTAAGTTCCTCGGCATACACATCACAGACAAACTGAATTGGTTCACCCACACAGACAGCATCGTAAAGAAGGCGCAGCAGCGCCTCTTCAACCTCAGGAGGCTGAAGAAATTCGGCTTGTCACCAAAAGCACTCACAAACTTCTACAGATGCACAATCGAGAGCATCCTGGCGGGCTGTATCACCGTCTGGTATGGCAACTGCTCCGCCCACAACCGTAAGGCTCTCCAGAGGGTAGTGAGGCCTGCACAACGCATCACTGGGGGCAAACTACCTGCCCTCCAGGACACCTACAACACCCGATGTTACAGGAAGGCCATAAAGATCATCAAGGACAACAACCAGCCGAGCCACTGCCTGTTCACCCCGCTATCATCCAGAAGGCGAGGTCAGTACAGGTGCATCAAAGCTGGGACCGAGAGACTGAAAAACAGCTTCTATCTCAAGGCCATCAGACTGTTAAACAGCCACCACTAACATTGAGTGGCTGCTGCCAACACACTGACACTGACTCAACTCCAGCCACATTAATAATGGGAATTGATGGGAAATGATGTAAAATATAGCACTAGCCACTTTAAACAATGCTACCTAATATAATGTTTACATACCCTACAATATTCATCTCATATGCATACGTATATACTGTACTCTATATCATCTACTGCATCCTTATGTAATACATGTATCACTAGCCACTTTAACTATGCCACTTTGTTTACATACTCATCTCATATGTATATACTGTACTCGATACCATCTACTGTATCTTGCCTATGCTGCTCTGTACCATCACTCATTCATATATCTTTATGTACATATTCTTTATCCCCTTACACTGTGTATAAGACAGTAGTTTTCAAATTGTTAGTTAGATTACTTGTTGGTTATTACTGCATTGTCGGAACTAGAAGCACAAGCATTTCGCTACACTCACATTAACATCTGCTAACCATGTGTATGTGACAAATAAAATTTGATTTGAGACTAGTCAAGGATCATAATCACCTCTACCTTACCTGACACTCTAGACCCACTTCAATTTTCTTACCACCCCAACAGATCCACAGACGATGCAATCGCCATCGCACTGCACATAGCCCTATCCCATTTAGACAAGAGGAATATCTATGTAAGAACGATGTTCATTGACTAACTCAGCATTCAACACCATAGTACCCTCCAAGCTCATCATTAAGCATGAGGCCATGGGTCTAAACCCCGCCCTGTGTAACTGGGTCCTGGACTTCCTAACGGCCGTCCCCAGGTGGTGAAGGTATGAAAAAAAAAACCACTTCGCTGATCCTCAACACTGGATCCCCACAAGGATGCATGCTCAGCCCCCTCCTGTTCTCCCATGACTGCATGGCCACACACGCTTTCAACTCAATCATCAAGTTTGCAGAGGACACAACAGTAGTCGGCCTGATTACCAACAATGACGAGACAGCCGACAGGGAGGAGGTGAGGGCTCTCAGAGTATGGTGCCAGGAAAATAACATCTTACCCAATGTCAACAAAACAAAGGAGCTGATCGTGGACTTCAGGAAACAGCAGAGGGTGCACCCCCTTATCCACATCGACGGGACCGCAGTGGAGAAGGTGGAAAGCTTCAAGTTCCTCGGCGTACGCATCACTGAGGAACTGAAATGGTCCACCACAGACAGTGTTGTGAAGAAGGCACAACAACGTCTCTTCAACCTCGGGAGGCTGATGAAATTTGGCTTGGCACCTAAAATCCTCACAAACTTTTACAGATGCACAATTGAGAGCATCCTGACGGGCTGTATACGGCAACTGCACTGTCCACAACCGCAGAGCTCTCCAGAGGGGGGTGCGGTCTGCTAAACGCATCACCGGGGTCTAACTACCTTACCTGCCTTCCAGGACCTACAGCACCCGATGTCACAGGAAGGCTAAAAAGGACAGCCACTGCCTGTTCACCCCGCTATCATCCAGAAGGTCGAGGACTGTTAAATAGCCATCACTAGCATATTAGAGGCTGCTGCACTATATACATAAACTTGAAATCACTGGCCACTTTAATAATGGAACACTAGTCACTTTATAATGTTTACATACTTTGCATTACTCATTACTTACAGTGCCTTGCGAAAGTATTCGGCCCCCTTGAACTTTGCAACCTTTTGCCACATTTCAGGCTTCAAACATAAAGATATAAAACTGTAGACACACCAACCATGTGGAAGAAGGTGCTCTGGTCAGATGAAACCAAAATTGAACTTTTTGGCAACAATGCAAAATGTTATGTTTGGCGTAAAAGCAACACAGCTCATCACCCTGAACACACCATCCCCACTGTCAAACATGGTGGTGGCAGCATCGTGGTTTGGCTTTTCTTGGCTTTTTTTCTTCAGCAGGGACAGGGAAGATGGTTAAAATTGATGGGAAGATGGATGGAGCCAAATACAGGACCATTCTGAGAGAACCTGATGGAGTCTGCAAAAGACCTGAGACTGGGACGGAGATTTGTCTTCCAACAAGACAATGATCCAAAACATAAAGCAAAATCTACAATGGAATGGTTAAAAAAAACATATCCTGGTGTTAGAATGGCCAAGTCAAAGTCCAGACCTGAATCCAATCGAGAATCTGTGGAAAGAACTGAAAACTGCTGTTCACAAATGCTCTCAATCCAACCTCACTGAGCTCGAGCTGTTTTGCAAGGAGGAATGGGAAAAAAGTTCAGTCTCTCGATGTGCAAAACTGATAAGAGACATACCCCAAGCGACTTACAGCTGTAATCGCAGCAAAAGGTGGCGCTACAAAGTATTAAATTAAGGGGCTGAATAATTTTGCACGCCCAATTATTCAGTTTTTGATTTGTTAAAAAAGTTTGAAATATCCAATAAATGTCGTTCCACTTCATGATTGTGTCCCACTTGTTGTTGATTCTTCACAAAAAAATACAGTTTTATAACTTTATGTTTGAAGCCTGAAATGTGGCAAAAGGTTGCAAAGTTCAAGGGGGTTGAATACTTTCGCAAGGCACTGTACCTTGCCCACTCACCAGGCCGGTCCCGGCAATAGGACCGCAGAAACCTGTCCACATCCTGGTTTACGCGCTCCTGGTTTACGACCAGGATCGTAGTACTTCCCTGGGACGGGGGAAGTTCGGTAAGAAAATCCACCGATAAGTGTCCACGGCCCGTTGTAGAACGGGGAGGGGTTGTAACTTCCCTCTAGGCAGGTGCCGAGGAGCCTTGCTCTGAGCACACACTGAGCAGGAGGAGCAGGAGGACCATTTCCGGAGACCTTCTCCCTTACCTCACCTCGCTCATCAACTCATCCCTGACCGCTGGCTACGTCCCTTCCGTCTTCAAGAGAGCGAGAGTTGCACCCCTTCTGAAAAAACCTACACTCGATCCCTCCGATGTCAACAACTACAGACCAGTATCCCTTCTTTCTTTTCTCTCCAAAACTCTTGAACGTGCCGTCCTTGGCCAGCTCTCCCGCTATCTCTCTCAGAATGACCTTCTTGATCCAAATCAGTCAGGTTTCAAGACTAGTCATTCAACTGAGACTGCTCTTCTCTGTATCACGGAGGCGCTCCGCACCGCTAAAGCTAACTCTCTCTCCTCTGCTCTCATCCTTCTAGACCTATCGGCTGCCTTCGATACTGTGAACCATCAGATCCTCCTCTCCACCCTCTCCGAGTTGGGCATCTCCGGCGCGGCCCACGCTTGGATTGCGTCCTACCTGACAGGTCGCTCCTACCAGGTGGCGTGGCGAGAATCTGTCTCCTCACCACGCGCTCTCACCACTGGTGTCCCCCAAGGCTCAGTTCTAGGCCCTCTCCTATTCTCGCTATACACCAAGTCACTTGGCTCTGTCATAACCTCACATGGTCTCTCCTATCATTGCTATGCTGACGACACACAATTAATCTTCTCCTTTCCCCCTTCTGATGACCAGGTGGCGAATCGCATCTCTGCATGTCTGGCAGACATATCAGTGTGGATGACGGATCACCACCTCAAGCTGAACCTCGGCAAGACGGAGCTGCTCTTCCTCCCGGGGAAGGACTGCCCGTTCCATGATCTCGCCATCACGGTTGACAACTCCATTGTGTCCTCCTCCCAGAGAGCTAAGAACCTTGGCGTGATCCTGGACAACACCCTGTCGTTCTCAACTAACATCAAGGCGGTGGCCCGTTCCTGTAGGTTCATGCTCTACAACATCCGCAGAGTACGACCCTGCCTCACACAGGAAGCGGCGCAGGTCCTAATCCAGGCACTTGTCATCTCCCGTCTGGATTACAGCAACTCGCTGTTGGCTGGGCTCCCTGCCTGTGCCATTAAACCCCTACAACTCATCCAGAACGCCGCAGCCCGTCTGGTGTTCAACCTTCCCAAGTTCTCTCACGTCACCCCGCTCCTCCGCTCTCTCCACTGGCTTCCAGTTGAAGCTCGCATCCGCTACAAGACCATGGTGCTTGCCTACGGAGCTGTGAGGGGAACGGCACCTCAGTACCTCCAGGCTCTGATCAGGCCCTACACCCAAACAAGGGCACTGCGTTCATCCACCTCTGGCCTGCTCGCCTCCCTACCACTGAGGAAGTACAGTTCCCGCTCAGCCCAGTCTAAACTGTTCGCTGCTCTGGCCCCCCAATGGTGGAACAAACTCCCTCACAACGCCAGGACAGCGGAGTCAATCACCACCTTCCAGAGACACCTGAAACCCCACCTCTTTAAGGAATACCTAGGATAGGATAAGTAATCCTTCTCACCCCCCCCCTTTAAGATTTAGATGCACTATTGTAAAGTGACTGTTCCACTGGATGTCATAAGGTGAATGCACCAATTTGTAAGTCGCTCTGGATAAGAGCGTCTGCTAAATGACTTAAATGTAAATGTAATGTAAATGAGACATAAAATCTCACGTCTTTAGCCAGCGTGGGCCACCAGTATCTCCCTCTAAGACTCCGCACTGTCCTCTCGATGCCAGGATGACCCGAGGAGGGGAGAGTATGAGCCCACCGGATCAGCTTATCCCGGACCCCCTTCGGCACGTACTGAGTCCCCACTGGACAGTTAGGGGGGGCCGGCTCTAACCGTGAGGCCTCCTCTATCTCAGTGTCCACCTCCCATACCACCGGTGCCACGAGACATGACGGTTGAATGTTGGGAGTTGGCTCAACGGACCGCTCCTCGGTATCATAGAGGTGGGACAGCGCGTCGGCTTTGGTGTTTTGGGAGCCTGGCCGGTATGAGATGGTAAACCGAAACCTGGTAAAAAACATGGCCCATCTAGCCTGACATGGATTTAGTCTCCTCGCTGCCCGGATATACTCGAGATTGCGATGGTCAGTCCAGATGAGAAAAGGGTGTTTCGCCCCCTCAAGCCAATGTCTCCACACCTTCAGAGCCTTGACTACAGCTAACAACTCCCGGTCCCCCACGTCATAGTTTCGCTCCACTGAACTGAGCTTGCTCGAAAAGAAAGCACACGGGTGGAGCTTGGGTGACAAGCCCGAGCGCTGGGACAGCACGGCCCCGACCCCCGCCTCGGACGCACCCACCTCCACTATGAACGCTAAAGAGGGGTCCGGATGCGCCAACACGGGCGCATTGGTGAACAGCTCTTTCAAACGACTGAGAGCTCTGCCCGCCTCTGCTGACCAATGCAAGCGCACCGGTCCTCCCTTCAGCAGTGAGGTGATGGGAGCAGCCACCTGACCAAAACCCAGGGTAAACCTCCGGTAGTAATTGGCAAACCCTAAAAACTGCTGCACTTCTTTCACCGTGGTCGGAGTCGGCCAATTACATACGGCTGTAAAGCGGTCATCCTTCATCACCACCCTAGAGGTGGAAATATGATACCCCTGGAAGGAAACGGACTGTTTGAAAAACTCACATTTCTCCGCCTTGCAATACAGGTCATGCTCCAGCAGTTGCCCAAGTACCTTACGCACCAGAGACACATGCACCGCACGTGTGGCAGAATAGATCAAGATGTCATCGATGTACACTATCACTCCCTGCCCGAGCAGGTCTCGGAGAATCTCATCTACGAAGGATTGGAAGACGGCTGGAGCATTCTTCAACCCATATGGCATGACGCGGTATTCATAATGACCATACCGCCGTAGCGATGAGAGGTAGTGGGTAACTAAACCCCACTGTGATGGAATTTAGACCTCTATAATCAATGCACGGACGCAGACCTCCATCCTTCTTCTTCACAAAAAAGAAGCTTGAGGAGACTGGTGATGCGGAGGGCCGAATGTACCCCTGTCCCAGCGATTCAGCAACATATGTTTCCATCGCTACCGTCTCCTCCTGGGACAATGTATACACGTGACTCCTAGGAAGTGCAGCGTTCTCCAGAAGGTTTATCGCGCAGTCCTCTCGACGATGAGGTGGTAATTGGGTCGCCCTCTTTTTACTGAAGGTGATAGCCAAATCGGCATATTCAGAGGGAATGCGCACGGTGGAAACCTGGTCTGGACTCTCCACCGTAGTCGCACCAACGGCAACTCCTATACACCTACCTGAACACTCCTCTGACCACCCCTTAAGAGCCCGCTGTCGCCAGGAAATCACCGGGTTGTGTTGAGCTAGCCAGGGAATTCCCAACACCACTGGAAACGCAGGTGAATCTATAAGGAACAGACTAATCTGGTCCTTATGATCCCCCTGTGTTACCATGTCCAGCGGCACCGTAGCCTCCATAAATACTCCTGACCCTAATGGTCGGCTATCTAAGGAGTGCACGGGGAAAGGTAGGTCTAACGACACCAGGGGAATCCCTAGCCTTAACGCGAGCCCACGATCCATGAAATTCCCAGCTGCGCCTGAATCGACTAGCGCCTTATGCTGTAGAGAGGGAAAAAACAGGGAAAGAAGTCAACACATACATATGACCGACAGGAAGCTCTGGGTGAGTCTGGTGCTTATTCACCTGGGGTGATCGAGTAGTGCTCCGCCTGCCCTCCCGACTCCCAGACGAGTTCCTCCAGCACCGGTCGGCCGTATGCCCTCGGCGACCACAACTGGTGCAGGAGGACACTCCTCCTCCGGTCCCCCTCGAAGCCGCCCCTCCTAATTCCATAGGAATAGGGGCAGGAGAGCTGGGAAGTGGAAACGACAGGACCTGATCCGAACGCCCGCGATCACCAGGATGGAACATGGGAGCCTTACTGCGGTGGCATTCACCTGCTCCTTCTGGCGGTGGATGGCACGCTGGAGCCTCACGTGGGCAGCGTTGCAAAGCTCCTCTGTGCACTGAAACCACTTGTCCACTGCAGGGGCCTCGGTCTGGCCACGGGGCCAGGGCCAGCTGATGCCCCAGGACGCAATGAAAGGAAGTCAGCCTGGTGGAGGAGTGACGAAGTGAGTTCTGGGCGTACTCTGCTTTCACAAGGCAATTCAGAGAAACAGATGGTAATTTTCGTGCGCATAGAAATGAGTCTCGAGTGCATCCAGGTGTGTGTGCCGCAGCGACTTTTCTTCACAATAAACAAACCGGCTCATTTTGTTCAGAACCGCCCAGGGTATGATGCCTTGTCCTCTTGTAACTGTACATTGCCCCCCCCCCCACTCACTCAGTCTGGCTTTAAACATACTCTTGGAAGTTGTAATAGTAGATGCAATAGTAATAGTAAGGTGCAATTTTGAAATTGGGTAGTGCATCATCAGTTCCTCTTGTCATGTTGGTCATTGCAGACCTTAGAGAGCTAGAAATGTCCAGATCAACTAACCCATGTCCAGCTGATGTATTTTTATTTAGATTTTTTATCCCATTTATATTGTTGTAATTTTTTAGTCACTCAAATATCACATTAATACACATTAGACATGACAAAATGGATAGAATTTCATGAAAATTAAATTTTCTTTGAAACCCATGACAAAATTTGAAGAATTCCAGGACATAAGCTATAAAACTGCAAAATTCACTCCACCAACCAGTTTGGACACTACATTACAGTAGAGTAGAGGGGCGGTAGGTAGCCTAGCAGTTAGAGCGTTGGGCCAGTAACCGAAAGGTCACTGATTCGAATACCCGAGCCGACAAGGTGATCAATCCTACTCTGCTTCCGGGCTCTGTAGTATCGAGATTGGAATGTGACTGTTGAACACAGAGACACTTGGACATCAAAAGGTTGAATAATTGAACAGTATTTCTGTATTACAAGCAGTTGGAGTGGTCCATGGACACTTAAGGTACAGTCATGTCGAGCTTGTTTCAATTGGTGACCTCATGAAGCACAGGAGACAAATATTACTGTTTCTTTGTTTGTATACACATCTCAATTATGGGATTTGCATCTGAATGTTGAAAACAGAAATGATTGAGTATAGGAATACTTTTGGGAAGATAACAATGTGATCTTAGTTTTCTAAATGAAAATAGTTTTTCATAGTAATTTAGGATCAGTCAGTGGCCACGCCCCGGTGAGCACAGATATTACACGGCGGCATGGAACGCCCCCTTTTCTCCTAAGTATAAAACCCACTTCCGACAAAATTGACATTAGACCAGAAAACATGGCAGCTGTCGCTACATGTTGAAATGGTTGGCAACTCTACCAAAGGACAAGGCCAGAGAATGGGGAGATCATTCTCACGTTGAAATGGCTAAGAAATCTACAAACTAAAGTACAATTATTCAGGCTGTAGTTGTTTAAGTACTTTAGTCTGGTAAACGCATCCGGTCGAATTACCAAATTGTATTCTGATGTATCCATTATAACAAGATACATCTACGAAAGACTTTCATCTCTGGTGGACAAACCAGAGACTTTCTGTCGACAATCTATCCAGCACACAGACTGGAGATCACAGAGAGGGACAACAAAGGCATACACTCGTAAATATGTAAATTGCTATTTGTTTTCGAATGAGTGGTTGTTCATGTTCAAAGTATTAGCATTTCCATGAGTGTAGTTATCAACTCTGAATTTCCCACTTTTGAGCTGTCCCCACCCCTTCCCTTTCTCTACCAAGGCATCATATCGGTTTCGTCCACGAGGGATTTTTCTTTGTGTCATGTTAGTAACCAATGTATGACCTACTGTGTGTTTATGTAATTCTGTGATTGATTAGTTAGTTAGTAAATCAATAATTAAGCCAATTTGTATATCGCTGATTCATGATTTATGTTAGGGTTCGTGCAGATATCCAAGGTGTTTGCAACATTCAGGTATGAGATTGATGAGGTAATAATACTTAATAGAAGACTGTAATTGATAAGATATGAAAATATCTGAAGAGTTAATTCGGGAAATAGAGACTCTATAAACATTTTCCCGTGGTGCCCCAACTTCCTAGTTAATTAAAGTTACATGATTAGTTTAATCACATAAGGAATAATTACACATAGATAATTGATTTGATAATATAACAGTCTTCACATTTAATGATAGTCATGCTACGACAGTGCAGTATTGTAGAGTTCAGTACAGTAGAGCACACTAGAGTAGAGTATATCGTACTGTACTCAACATATCTACTTTACTGTACTGAACTCTACTGTGCTTTACTGTGATGTCCAAACTTGTGAAGATGTCTGATTGTTTCAGATTTCGTCTGGTCCGAACCAACCACATGTGGTCTTGTTTGGGGGAGGAGCTCATTACAATAATAGCCCGTGTGTAGAATAATACCCAAGTATGCAAAATAAAGATATTGCACATTTCTACCTTTGTGTACCTATTCAGGATTCATCACCATGAATATAATTATATTAATTTCCATAGTTATGCATTTCTATATACTACAGATCAGGGACCAATGATGTAATTCTGTTACCATAATTCCATTACCGGATGTAAATCCACTTTACCTACTGGAGCTCAGTAAGACATCCTTGAAAATCAATTCGGAGCAGATATTTAAGAGTTTTGTAGTTGCATAAAAAACCTGAAGGAGATTATACTGTAATTCTGTTAACAAACTTTGCATCTGCACATTTTCATTAAATGTGATAAAGTGATTTTTTTGTGTGTAAATTCTTCAAAGAAGTTATTGTGCATGGAGATGTATGGTTTGTTTGGCAAACAACTTAATGTGAAAAATCTGAGTCAAAGCATAATTCCATTATCGTGGAATTGCCCGTTATCTAAAGTGCACTTATCTGAAATCAGGAGTAGACTGTATCAATACATTTGAATCACTTTGGCATTCCATGGTGCAATTCACTTTCCTCTCCCAGTAGAATATTCTGACTTTGTCTTGATTCAAATACATTATATGTTTTGGCTCTGAATTGTTTTATTTCCTCAGTTGCTATTCCCCCATAATGCTCCTCGTGTTTTGAGGGAAAAAATATTCTCAAATAATAATGGCATGTGTAGGCCTAATACTTCGATTTCCCAGGTATCTGTAAAGCTGGTTTGGATTACAAAACATGGACTTGGCCTGTAGCATTTGTACAGTTGGGAGAGGAATTTGAGATGTGCTGCTTTTGCACCTTTGGACCACAATCATTGACAGATGAGGGAGATGCCTCTCATAATACAAGTTGCATGCCTGTCTTGGAGACATAACGTTTCCAAATGCATATATTTAGAAACATGGAATTTAACTCCGTATATATTTGACTTTGTCTGAATCATCAGACCATGCATTATCGATTTCAAACTGAAGCTTGGAGACTCGTTTATCTTCACGTGCTTATTGCCCTTCTCTTTCAACTTCCAAAGCGGTCTCTATCCTGTGGTATAAAGGCACATCTGTACTACACAGGATGACTTAATTAATAAAAGCCGGTGAACAATACCACAAGTCTATGTGCGTTTGTAAAGATGGAAACTTCTCATATAGATACAGTACATTTACGGACATATATTTTACTCTTGCAACCATTTTCACATCGAAAAGTTCGTATAAGGTGAAATAGGAGAGACACTGATTGGGTAGGTAACTAACTACACGATGCGTAAAAATATTGACTGGAGCAACCATCTACCCGTTCGGTCTTGGAGTGGCTTTGGGACAGGCCCGCAGATTTGATACCTTAACTTACAAAAAAGGCTTTTGTCATTTTTTTGTTATTGCATGAGCGACGATTCCAAAAGCCAACAGAAAAGCCGGCAAAATGGTCTTACTTCCTATAGCAGACTGGAGAAGGAGGGATTTCCCTCCTGAAAACTTCTTTCCAATGAGGGGGTTGGGGGTTGCACTTGCCCGGTCTCAGATGCATACACTGCTGCCGCGGTTTGTAGAAGGGGGCCATTATTTTATGCATTCCCTTCGTAGCGCAGTCAAGTGGAAAAAAAATATTCCTCAACGTTTTAAGCAGTTGAAATGGGAAGGGACGCATACGCGTTATTATCTGGATAAGAGCAAACGTAGCATGCTATTCGAAGGAAACCCGTGAAGTAACATGGATTAGTCGTATCATCATTTTTTAGAATAGTTTGGGAAATTTTGCAAAATATCCGCTCTTCATCGAATCTTTGGAAATACCCGAGCAGGGACGTCAACAACGGAGCAGTGGTGTAGTAGTTTCTCTGTGAAGTTTCATTGAAAGGTAGACACGACTACATAACGGAATAGTCTAGGCTACTGTAAACATTTGCTTATATTGTTTGCCATGACTTGTGAAAGTGTATGATTGGATAGGCCATTTGTTGGTCACGCTACCAGAGGTATGTTTGTGTAGAGAGCTAAACAGTAGTCCAAGATGCATTTGTAGACATTTCCGTGGAAATAACAGTGATCAGACGATGCTCATGTTTGGACACACCTGTGTCAGCCTACCCTGACACCGTGACTTTGACAGTCTGCAGATGTGTGTGTGTGTGTGTGTGTGTGTGTGTGTGTGTTGTTACCTTTTTATTGGGATTGTATTGGCACTGGAAGGATTGACCATGTTTACTCTTTCTCGCTCTCTCGACAAATGTGATGTATTGTAGCAGTACATTGGCACTATGTTACAGCATACAATGTTATATGTGGCCCTGCCCCACGTTTATTCAGTAGTTACCAATACAATACCCCACCCCCTTTATTCATTCCATATGAGCCAGCCATGTATCCTGTAATTGACTACTGTACCTTTCATGCATTTTTGTGTCCTGTGCTCAGTTCTGAGCATTGCCTTCTATAAATACATTGCATGCCTTTAATTATGCATATATTATACAGTAGTAAAGACATAGACATGGGACCATTTAATTTAGCTTGTGGAGGTCCTCAAAAAGATTTCCTACTTTATCATAACAAGATGAATTAACCTTATCAGTGTGAGCATATTATCAGTCTACATGTATCTTCACTCACGTTCAACCTCTAGCCTTTGTTGTGTGGTAATACCATGGGGTAGCTCTGTTTGCCTGTGTGGAGACTCCTGTTAAATTACGTTATCCCCTGTAGGTTCACAGATGTCCCTCTGCTCCTCATGAATGTGGTAGGCTAGTAGTAGTCAGGGAGATAGCTGGGCTGGCACACATAATGTCTCAGCTAGAAGAAGGGTTAGTATAGTCAGAGAAAGGACATGTAGACTAAACGTGTTAAATAACTTGTATCATTATAGACTATAAGTATGCTTTACATCAGGGGTTTCCTTTTAGCTGGTCACTTGGTAGAACATACTATGGGGGAGTCAATGACTTATCATATTCACCTGAAAACGAATGGGTCAATGGATGCCGAGCTGGGCCATTGGAAGCACCGCCTTCCTGGCTATAATACCAGGGTTCGCATTCATTTCCTATATTCTTCGCTCTTCACTCGCCTGAACGAAGAATGTGTCATGCAATTTACAAAGTTTCAAGTACGCAAAGACTAAGAGATTCGGCTCCGACTTAGGTTTCTGCTAGTGGGGAGAGAGTAGTCGTCCCCCTAGATGTTGCAAATTTTGGGTCTTTATACATTTTTGTGTTTGCTAAAAGCAAACTACTTCCTGCTCTGCTTGTGTAGCCAGTGCTTCCTTGCTTGAGTAAGATGGCCAGGTAAGAGTATGTTCAAAAAGGCTAACCAGCTGAGTTTGAACCTCCGACCGTGCCCTGGGTCATGTGGTTTCACAATGAAAAAATTAAAGATAATCATGAGTGCTGTTCTCTTTACCAGGGTTGGAAACATGCTCAGGAGGCTTTGGCTCGGACTTGTTTGTGTGACCATTGTCTCCGGCTTGGTTAAACTTCCATTGGGCGTTGTGCTGATATTGACAAAGATTGGGGCTGCTGGCAAAGGCTCTTCCCGTGTGGTCGGGAGAGGGCAGCAGTGGTGGTTAGTTGATACGGGTGTTATCCCGGTTTCTCTGGCAATGTTCAGAGTGTGGGGATGGTATACTATCCCTGGTTGGCTCTGGAGGGTTTCCAGAGTGTGAATCGGATGACATCAGTCTGGGGCAGCCTAAAACCCCAGCTTTGGATTCGACAGGGGAGAGTGAACCATTGGTGGTTAATGTACCTTTGATGGAGCTGTGTCGTAGAGCGGCAGATCACCTAGGGGTGGATGCTGCCGATGGATCATATCAATATGCTGCAGGAGCGGAATAGCACCATGGAGACGGGGAAGCCAGTTTCAGAGCATCTCAGCGCCACCTCTGACTGACATTGTCCTGTATTCCTGAGAGGGACAGGCAGTTGTATTTTGATGAGCCAGTTTCTCCAACAAGGTTGTTTGGCTCAGCTATGTAGTCCTTACAGGCCTGTTTCGAGGAAAAAATAAAACAGGATGTAGCTCTTCGGGTCCTTTCCCAGGAAAAATCTTCATGGAGGTGGTTTGGCAGTTCCCAAGGTGTGAAGGAAAGGGTCCAGGCCAAAGGTGGATTGCTCACGGCATCAAGTTCTGTTTTTGACCATGTTGGTGCTTCTGGACGTCTTGGCACAGACGCCATGCTGGTTCGAAGGAGAGCGGAGTGGAAAGCGAATTCGTCCGCAGTGCAGGGAAAGAAGCAGTCATCTCGACCTTAGCTGGAGGCCAGGGGAGGGGACGTGTTCCCTGGGCCCTCCTCCCCACGTATTTACTGTGGCAACCGTGCTCCAAAGTGCTTCGGTTAATGTGGGAAAGTTACTGGTTGCCGTAGTGCCTAGCAGCGTGCTCTGTCAGTGGCAGACAATTTTGCCATGGGGGATGAGGATAGTGACGAAAGGTGTACGGTCTGCAGTTCGCTGTGCGTTCTCCTCCATTTCGTGGCAGCATTATGTCAAGGGTCCCTGAGGTCCTAGCTCTTGTCTTGAGAGAGGACATTGCCTCTCTCTTTCAAAAGCAGGCTGATCGGGTGGTCCATGTTTCAGGAGTACAGAGCAGTCCCAGTGATTGGTTTGCATCCATAGATCTGAAGAATGCATATTTTCATGTGGCTATATATCCTCCCCACAGCGGTTTCATTTCGAGGGTGTGGCTTTGGCACAGGTGCCAGGGGATCAGAGTATTGGCCTATCTGGACGATTGGCTGGTTGTAGTGGAGTCGAGGGAACTGCCACTCTGGTGTTCATAGTAAATCACAAGAAAAGTTGTTTGACTCCGGCTTAGCGCATTCAGTTTCTGGGTCTTGTTCTGGACTTGGTTCCGAATCATGTGTTTTTCCCAAACAGTCACCTTCAGCCCTGGGCTGCCATGGCAGCGCACAAGTACACAGTTTCCTGGTTACTGCAGGTTTTCTGTGGTTTTTGGTCGATTCTATGTAGCATGTGTGCTGTTGTTTTGGATTTGTGGTTCCTTTTAAGACTTCTGACATTCAAGGCTTGCAAGGTAAGTATTGTTCTTGGAACAGTGGGGTCTATGGTCTTGGGCTGGGGCACTCTGTGCCTTTTCGCTTGTACCTGCGGTTATTGGGTCTGATGGCCTCTGATAGCTGTGGTGCTTTTGGGACTTGATGTGCTTGTTTCAGTGCTTTGTGATTGCTACGCGTCTGGACGCATCTCACCACTGCCATGGGTTTCTCGAGGTATCCGCGTCATGTCTAAGGGTGTTGACTCCTTGGAGGGACCCGAGACTGCTGTTGCTGGGTATTCACATGGGCCGCAGGGTGATCATGGCAGACATAACCTTACTGGGATTGGGAGTGCTATGTGTGGGTTATTTGGAAAGAGGGATTAGGTCAACAGCGCCGATGTTGGAGGACCAGCATGGGTTGGTAAGGTCTGACAACAGGACAGCGGTTGTGTACATCAACAGGTAGGGGGGGACAGGGTCTCTCTCTCTCCTAAACCTGTCCCGTTATCTGTTCGTATGCATTTAACGTCGCCAGGTTGATGTATCTTCCCAGATCTCTCAACGTGGATGCGGATCTACTTTCTAGAGGGGTCCTATCTCTACTGAGTGGAGACTGCACCCCTCGGTGGTTGCCCAAATATGGGACGGGTTCGGCAGGGCTGGTGTAGCTTTTTGCACATAGCATGAAATGTGAATTGTTCTCCGTTGGGAATGGATTATTTGGTGTATCAGGGACATCCTGCTCTATGAGTTTCTTTCGGTGGACCTGATTCAGGCCACCGTGGAGAGGGTTTGTCAGAAGGATCTGTTGATCTGAACCCTGGTTCCCAGAAATGATCCACCTGTTGGGCGTGGACCCGTGGAGGGTTCCGTGTCGTCGGGATCTATTGTCCCAGGCACACAGGAGAGTTTTTCACCCACAACTGCAGATATGGGATCTGTGGATTTGGCCCCTGAAAGGTTGCATTTGACGGCCAGGAGTTTACCCTCGAACATGATTACGACCATAGTCGGTGGGTTGTATACACAGAAGGGGCGCGCATTTGAGGGTTGGTGTCAGGTTGAAGGAGTTTCTCCTTTTCAGAGCTCTTTGGTGGACATTGTGATGTTCTTGCAATAGCTTTTTGAGCAGGGCCTTTTTCCACATTGAAGGTTTATATGGCAGCCATCTCGGCGTGTCATGTAGAGATTGACAGCTCTACCCTGGGGTCTCATCCTCTGGGGATGCGGTTTATGAATGACATGCATTGGCTCAGACCAGTGTCTAAGCATATGGCACCGATCTGGGACCTGACGTTGATCCTGGACGCTCTTTGTGAGCCTCCATTTGAGCCTCTGCTGTGCACATTATGCACGTATATGGACTGGACCATGGATATGTGCGTTTGTGTACAGCCTTTTGTCTGTTAGCTATCCAGCTTGGGGTAGGGAGCTTTTTTAAGCAGTGTCTGGCATATGACCGCAACGGACAAGGGTTGCCTAGCGGTGTGCATGCTCACTCCACTAAGGGTGTGGTGGCTTCTTGGGCACTGTTCAGGGGTATGACGATTGGTGTTATCTGTGCTGCAGGGATTTGGGGTTCCCCACATATGTTTGTGAGGTATTATCGCTTGGATGTTACCGCTACCTGTTTGGCTCATAGTGTTATTTTGGCTGGGTTCTGGAGTGGGTGTTAGGCAGTGCGCAGGTTGCGCATTTATCTTTCTGTAACCCCTTTTTGGAGCAGGGGGTTTGGGCTCTCTGAAGAGCTGTACTGAGTTGAGGAAATTAATGCGAGCCCCGGTATTATAGCCAAGAAGGCAGGGCTTCCGAGAGTTGGCTCGGCATCCATTGGACGTGATTTCAGTTTTCTTCAGGTGATTAGTATGATTTGTCGCTGACTCCCCCATAGTATGTTATAACTCGTTTCCTCCTCCAGGGAACAGTAGATATATTCATAACTGTACGTCTGTAAACATTTTGGGCCAGGGACCTTTTTTGTGATAACAGATTCATCAGGGACCTGCTCAAAATCAGAACACAACTCCAGTGTGGTACATAGGGTCTACAAGGATTTTTACTATGACATCTGCAGAGCATGGCTGGATGAACCAAGTCTGTGCAGTTTTAAAGCTTAAATTACAGTGCATTTATGTAATAGTTTTGAATAAAAAAAACTGATATGTGGAGTACTGTGGATACCAAGATCCCTGTGAGCCTCCCAAGCCCATGTTGCCCAGGGTTAAGAACATGAATTGTCATTCTAAGCTAAATATGAGATGTAGTTGTTGTTTCCCCATTAAAGGGAAGTTGTGGATTGTTCTGTTTAGTCCACTCTTGATTACACAATAGTGACAGTCTAACATATGTACCCTTATTTTCTTAATTGACCCACTTGCCACAAAGCCTTATGGAATGATCTAATCCTTACGGGATGTTGAGGGAAGTGGATTTATTTCATTCATTTAAAAAAAAATCTTATATCAAATTCAATGATACTAGGCTTACACCTACCAAATTCATACCTAACCCATTGAAATATAGTCATATTACATCAAAGACCTGCCAGCCAACCAGAGTCCATATCCGTTGAAAGTGTTTGTTTGTTAAGATACATTCCAGAGGGAATGCCATGGTTATTCTCTTTAACCAGAGGGCCAGTACAGGGATTTGTTTCTTGCCGTTTGACAGGATTCCAAGAAATGCTCAAATGACAAAGAACAATGACCTGCTCTGGTCTCTTGTCTGTTCTCAGTGTGTGTTTGGATCTGAACCAGTGTTGATTATCCCTCCCGTGTCCTGTCCCCTTCCTTTCTCTGTATGGTGGCCCTGCCTGGGCCAATAGGGAGCCTGGGGCCTTTGTTGAGTCGTATAGGTGGTGGTAAGTGTCTGCCAAAGCAGTGCCTAGCACCATTGACTCACAGCACTGGAATGTCTGACTGTTCCACTCACTCCCTTTCTCTCTGTCTTACTCTTTCCGCCTCCTCTCTCGTTCTCTCTGTAGTGCTGTCTCTCTATGTAATTGCTTGCCCCTTCAGCCTCCCCTTCTATCTCCATACTCCTTAGTCACTTCCTATCAATCTGAGTCCCTCATATTTCCCCCCCCTCGCTTCTGTAGAGGAGGCCCAAAGTCCCGTCTGCTTACTCAGCCTAGGAATAACCCAAATGTCTATTGTTTTCCTCTGAGCTCACACAACGTACTCAATGGATGCAGATTATCCACAATCTGTTTAATAATATCACTACACTCATTAATGAATGAAAATGCAACTTCAGTGAATTACTAACACCCTCTGACCAACAGTGCTCCCTCCCTCTCTCTCTCACACACACACACACACACACACACACACACACACACACACACACACACACACACACACACACACACACACACACACACACACACACACACACACACACACACACACACACACACACACACACACACACACACACACACACACACACACACAACCTGTTGAAATCAACTCGATGACCCACCAGCCCCCAGCAGGAATCAGAAGAAGTGCTCTTCATTCCTACTCCTTTTTCCCGATGGGTGGTGTGATACTGTAACCGTTTAGGAGGGACATGAACTGTGGGCCTATTAAAAGAGCCATTGCATACCTTGGTGCTGGGAGAGTGGGAGGCTGGGTAACCCAATGCCTGTGACTGAAGCCAGGGCAATGTACCTGCTAACCCCAGGGAGGGAACAGACCGCCACTACCACTCTGGAATATGTCACAGTGTGGGAGACAGACTCCTGGAACTCATGGGAGGTAGGGGTGAGGGGGATAATGCAAAAGGCATGGCCACACACACACACACACACACACACACACACACACACACACACACACACACACACACACACACACACACACACACACACACACACACACACACACACACACACACACACACACACACACACACACACACACACACACACACACACACACACACACACACACATAGACACATGCACACTCACTCATTTACACACATACACCCCGGACCATTCATTCACTAGGTCTCCAGGCGGGCGTGTCACTCTCAGTATAGTATCAGTGTTGTGGGACGAAACCATCCCAGCAATTCCCTGCTCTGATACCCTGGTCCTGCTCCACTTCCAGATGGAGTTTGTTTTGGACACATTAACACTTCCTGTCAAGGACCCGATCACATTCCCATTGCTGTCATGGGATGATCTCACTCACTCCTGAATCCAGA
Source organism: Oncorhynchus gorbuscha (assembly GCF_021184085.1). Taxonomy (NCBI): domain Eukaryota; kingdom Metazoa; phylum Chordata; class Actinopteri; order Salmoniformes; family Salmonidae; genus Oncorhynchus; species Oncorhynchus gorbuscha. The sequence goes on from NC_060174.1 coordinate 82,684,160, forward strand.
TGAAGTTCTAATCAAAAGCACGTTTTCCAGCGATATAGTCATATAATGTGTGATGTATGTCAGTGGTAGTTTCATTGTCTACTGGGACAGAGTAGGATGGAGCATTGAGTCTGAGTCATTCCCTCTGCTGTCAGTCTTGTGATTGATCGTTGTATTGTAAATCTGGCATTATAGGACCAGAGAGATGGGGGGGTGATATTCTTACCACTGCTGCTCCAGAAAGGGTTGAGGCGAGGGGGTAAGTAAAGGGGAGGGGTGAGAGGGTGTAGGGGGCAAGGTGACGGAGACAGCGGTGAAGTGAGGGGAAAAGGGGGTGAAGAGAGAGTGAAGGAAGAGATGTGAGGGGGGATTGTCCCTGCCATTACTCAGTAGAGGAAGGCCAAATCAATCCACAGCCAGAGTGACAGAGATGAAAAGGGTTCTCATCTCTACAGCACATGCTTCCCATTAAGAGTGTGTGTGTGTGTGTGTGTGTGTGTGTGTGTGTGTGTGTGTGTGTGTGTGTGTGTGTGTGTGTGTGTGTGTGTGTGTGTGTGTGTGTGTGTGTGTGTGTGTGTGTGTGTGTGTGTGTGTGTGTGTGTGTGTGGCGCACATGTGGTAAGGGGTTTAGGAAGTTGTATATGCGCAGATGAGGGGGTTTGCTGTGTTTCTGAAAGTTGGGCCTGTATCAGGAACATTTGTGTGTGTTGCGGAGAGAATGAAACCACATTACAGAGATTGTGATTGAGTTGGGAAAAGAGAGCAATAGAAGGAATGAAAGGGCTCCAGAGAGAGGAAGCATGTCAGCTTTGTCAAAATGGCTGCTGCCAGGTTTGGTCCGATTATGACAACTTTTTCTCATTTAGGGAGAGGGCCAAAGGTCTTCAAACAGTCAGATACAATCACTTTCCCTCTGTTAGCTCCACAAACCCTCCCTGACCAACCAGAACTGGAGATTTGAGTCATAAAAATTAAGAGTTACTGAATTCCTTCTCTCCCCAACAAAGGACTTTCAGAAAAACAGTAAACTGATATGCCTCTGATATGTAGGTCAAACTGAATTAGGGGAATACTCTGGCACAGTGCTGCTGTTTTTGAAAGGCAACGTGAAGGGCGCTGATTGACAGATTGAGGTATTGTGACAGAGAGCTGGTCGGACGCCCATCTCTATCCAAACAATGGCCGCCTTATTATTCCAAGAGTATCCTCACTGGAGTGAAGTAATGTGACCCTGTGGAGACTGCTCTCTCTCTCTTTCTCTTTATTTTTGCTGCCTTTTCAACCAGCCCTTCCCATGTTTAATGGAACATGTTCCAGCTCCTCATATTAAACATGGCAACGGCCAGCCATGGAGTGAGGGATGTAGAGAAAATCGAAGGAGAAGGGGATATGGAAAGAGGTAAAGGGAGAGTGCGAGAAAGATCGTACAGGTTGTATGTGTGTGTGTCAGAGTTTCTTGACCTGGTTCTGTCTTCCCCAGTTGTGCTGCTGTGGGAGAATCTCCCAGGCCAGACCCCAGAGTAATGGACACCAAGGGAGAGTGGGCTTCATGCTCTCTCCCGCCACAGAGGGAGGGAGGGAGATGGGCGGCCTTTCTAGATTGGAATGTTGCATTTCCTGCTTGGTTCCTGCCATGTGTTTCTCAGTTTTCCCCAGTTCCCCCGATCTATCTCTTCCTCTTGCTCTCGGTCTTCCTTTCTTTCTCTCCCTTCTTCTCGCGCTCTTGCTCTCTCTCTCTTACTCTGCACTACATTCCCCCCCTTCTCTTCCCCTTCCTCTTTTTCATCCCCTCATGCCTTTCTTGTGACCTTCCCTACATATTTCTCTCCTCTATTATAGCCTCTTCTCCCTCGTCCCTCTCTCTCCCTCCCTCCCTGTTCCTCTCCCTCCCTCCCTGTTTCTCTCCCTTCCCTCTCCTCTTTCCCATAACAATATTGTCAGTGTTATCTTGTCCTACAATAAGTTGACGTGGAAGAGCTCTCTGGAGTTCATTAAACCACTGGATACTCTCCACTAATGTTCCGCTGTTATGTAAGCACTCCCCGAGAAAGAGGACCGTGAGTGTGTTTTGTGCATGTGTGTGAAGTGGGCCAGAACACTTTAGCTACAGGTTTGTTTGGGGTCAGTTGCCTGATCTCTCTCTCCCCCTGTGTGTGTGTGTGTGTGTGTGTGTGTGTGTGTGTGTGTGTGTGTGTGTGTGTGTGTGTGTGTGTGTGTGTGTGTGTGTGTGTGTGTGTGTGTGTGTGTGTGTGTGTGTGTGTGTGTGTGTGTCAGGAGTTGGTTGCCATATTGGGATTAAAACACACACATTCCCTGGAATGTTGTTCACCAGCTCCTTTTCTCACCTCTCCTCTCCTACCCTCTCTGTTCTCCGGAATGTGACTGTTGTTGCCTCGGGCTAAGTATGCTACTATGCTGTATTTGTTAGTATACAGTTGACAGAAAACAGATACAGGACAATGACAGTCAACACCTTCAGGCCCATCTCTCTACAAAGGTAGAGTCAACTGGTTGGACCTGAACCAGAGGGGAACTTAGACACTGTTATCTGCCGTCTACAGTTACAGTTGAAGTCGGAAGTTTACATACACCTTATAGGCTGACCACACCGGTTGACCATTTTATGTGTGGATTCATTGTCGGGAGTAGAGGACCTTGTGCATTTCCGGTAAAATAACAACTCAATGTTTATATCCCAGGACAAATTAGCTAGCAACAGCAACCAAGCTAAATAGGACATATTAGCTAGTAAGTGCAAACTAACTAGCTAAATTGCCATACATGTTTAATGTTTTTCGACCTGTCCCCAAATTCATGTAATTGGTTCAGAGTTTGTTTTGATATTTTAACCTGCGTGTCGTGATTGCGCTTGGTGTGGGGACAAAATAAATGTATGCACGATGGAGCACGTGCGCAGCCGGTTTGGGTTCAGTGTTCGCCAAATACATTTAAACTCAGTTTTTCACAATTCCTGACATTTAATCTTAGTAAAATTCCCTGTCTTAGGTCAGTTAGGATCACCACTTTATTTTAAGAATGTGAAATGTCAGAATAATAGTAGAGAGAATGATTTATTTCAGCTTTTATTTCTTTCATCACATTCCCAGTGGGTCAGAAGTTTACATACACTCAATTAGTATTTGGTAGCATTGCCTTTAAATTGTTTAACTTGGGTCAAACTTTTCAGGTAGCTTCCCAAAATAAGTTAGGTGAATTTTGGCCCATTCCTCCTGACAGAGCTGGTGTAACTGAGTCAGGTTTGTAGGCCTCCTTGCTCGCACACGCTTTTTCAGTTCTGCCCACAAATTTTCTATGGGATTTAGGTCAGGGCTTTGTGATGGCCACTTCAATACCTTGACTTTGTTGTCCTTAAGCCATTTTGCCACAACTTTGGAAGTATGCTTGGGGTCATTATTCATTTGGAAGACCCATTTGCAACCACGCTTTAACTTCCTGACTGATGTCTTGAGATGTTGCTTCAATATATCCACATAATTGTCCTCCCTCATGATGCCATCTATTTTGTGAAGTGCACTAGTCTCTCCTGCAGCAAGGCACCCCCACAACATGATGCTGCCACCTCCGTGCTTCACAGTTGGGATGGTGTTCTTTGGCTTGCAAGCCTCCCCCCTTTTTCTCCAAACATAACGATGGTCATTATGGCCAAACAGTTCCATATATAGGACATTTAGGACATTTCTCCAAAAAGTACAATGTTTGCCCCCCTGTGCAGTTACAAACCATGGTCTGTCTTTTTTATGGCGGTTTTGGAGCAGTGGCTTCTTCCTTGCTGATCGGCCTTTCAGGTTATGTCGATATAGGACTCGTTTTACTGTGGTCCCATGGTGTTTATACTTGCGTACTATTGTTTGTTCAGGTGAACGTGGTACCTTCAGGCATTTGGAAATTGCTTCCAAGGACCAGACTTGTGGAGGTCAACAATTTTTTTATCTGAGGTCTTGGCTGATTTCTTTAGATTTTCCCATGATGTCAAGCAAAGAGGCACTGTATTTGAAGATAAGACATTGAAATACATCTACAGGTACACCTCCAATTGTCTCAAATGATGTCAATTAGTAATCAGAAGCTTCTAAACTATGACATAATTTTCTGGAATTTTCCAAGCTGTTTAAATGCACAGTCATCTTAGTGTATGTAAACTTCTGACCCACTGGAATTGTGATACAGTGAATGATAAGTGAAATAATCTGGAAACAATTGTTGGAAACAATAGTCTGTAAACAATTGTTGGAAAAATGACTTGTGTCATGCACAAAGTAGATGTCCTAACCGACTAGCCAAAACTATTGTTTGTTAACAAGAATTTTGTGGAGTGGTTGAAAAACGAGTTTTAATGACTCCAACCTAAGTGTATGTAAACTTCTGACATCAACTGTACATGTGTATTTGGAGCCGTGTGGGAGTTCCCTCTGAGAAAAAGTGACTGGGACTCTTATGAGGCTCAAGGGAGTGACGCGGGTTAAGCGTTTGCGTACCATCCTGGTCTCCCAGCCCCCAACTCTGGGCAGAGCTGGGTTTAAAATCTTTTGAAATTATTTTCAAATACTTTGGCTGCTTGATTGAGGTTTTGTTGCAGTGAAACCAATGGAAGACTCTGCTTGCATGGCAGTCCAGTCAGGCTAATTCAAATGCTAGAAGTATTTGAAAGAGTTCAAATAGTATTTGAACCCATGTCTGCCTCTGGCTCTATTCCTGGTATGAATAGACAGTAAATCATCTTAATCTAACCTACTGCCCTTATTCATGGTTCCCCTGGGGAAAACATAGTGTGTGTGTGGTGTATTTAGGGGTGGGTGATGGGTTCTCAGGACCCCGTAAGTAACCTGTAGTGTCACCCTCCAGGGAAAATGTGTGTGTGTGTCTGTGGTGGGGTATGTGTGTCCGGGGTGGAGTGTATTATGTTCTCCCAGGACCCCTGTGTGTGTGTATAAGGAAAAATGTATGTGTGTGTGTGTGTGGTACTCTCAGGACCCAGTGTGTATATCCTGCAGTATGTCTCCTGAGGGGAAAAGGATCTGAACGTCAACCTTAATGCCCGGGGATGTCGGTCGGTCGGTCGGTCGGTCGGTCGGTCGGTCGGTCGGTCGGTCGGTCGGTCTGTCTGTCGGTCTGTCGGTCTGTCTGTCTGTCTGTCGGTCTGTCGGTCTGTCGGTCTGTCGGTCTGTCGGTCTGTCGGTCTGTCGGTCTGTCGGTCTGTCGGTCTGTCGGTCTGTCTGTCTGTCTGTCTGTCTGTCTGTCTGTCTGTCTGTCTGTCTGTCTGTCTGTCTGTCTGTCTGTCTGTCTGTCTGTCTGTCTGTCTGTCTGTCTGTCTGTCTGTCTGTCTGTCTGTCTGTCTGTCTCTACCCATCTATCCCACTCTTAATGTCTTGTTCTTCCTTGCTTTCCTGTGGAAGTCCCCCCCCCCTCTGCTGTTAACCCCGCTCTGGTGTTTTAGAAGAATAAACAGGCCGTGTGCAGGGGCGCTGGGAAACTTGCACATGGAAGGCAAATATTTACATAAGACAGTGCAACCTCTGGCGCCATTAAAAATATGAAAGAGCAGCTCATAATAGATATAGCTAGCTCCTACTGTATATCATCGTATCTCAAAGCTCCCGGTTAATTGCTGACTGAAGCTGGGCGCAGAGTTTGAAACAGTCTCTCTACACAGATCTGGCATCAGGCTAAAGGCTGAAGGCCTCACTCACTCAGATGAGAGAAAGGTAACTGCCAAAATAATGGAAAACTGAGTAAACGAGGGATACACTGAACAAAAATACAAATGCAACATGTAAAGTGTTGGTCCCATGTTTCATGAGCTGAAATGAAAGATCCCAGAAATGTTCCATACGCTCAAATTGAGTGTAAAACTGAGTTTACACCGCTGTTAGTATTTCTCCTTTGCCAAGATAATCTATCCATCTGAAAGGTGTGGCAAATCAAGAAGCTGATTAAACAGCATAATCATTATGCAGGTGCACCTTGTGCTGGGGACAATAAAAGGCCACTCTAAAATGTGCAGTTTTGTCACACAACACAATGCTACAGATGTCTCAAGTTTTGAGGGAGCATGCAATTGGCATGCTGACTGCAGGAATGTCCACCAGAGCTGTTACTAGAGAATTAAATGTTAATTTCTCTACCAAAAGCCGCCTCCAACATAATTTTAGATAATTTGGTATTACATCCAACCGGGCCTCACAGCCACAGACCATGTGTATGGCTGTTTGCTGATGTCAACAGTTTACCCCATAGTGGCGGTGGGGTTATGGCATGGACAGGCATAAGCTATGGACAATGAACACAATTGCATTTTATCGATGACAATTTGAATGCACAGAGATGAGATCCTGAGGCCCATTGTCGTGCCATTCATCCACCACTATTACTTCATGTTTCAGCATGAATGCACGGCCTCATGTCGCAAGGATCTGTACACAGTTCCTGGAAGCTGAAAATATCACAGTTCTTCCATGGCCTGCATACTCATCAGACGTCACCCGTTGAGCATGTTTGGGATGCTCTGAATCGACGTGTACGACAGCGCGTTCCAGTTCCCGCCAATATCCAGCAACTTTGCACAGACATTGAAGAGGAGTGGGACAACATTCCACAGTCAACAACCTACAACCTGATCAACTCTATGCGAAGGACATGTCGTGCTGCATGAAGCAAATGGTGGTCACACCAGATACTGACTGGTTTTCTGATCCTCACCCCTACCTTTTTTTAAAGGTATCTGTGACCAACAAATGCATATCTGTATTCATGTGAAATCCATAGATTAGGTTCTAATGAATGTATTTCAATTGACTGATTTATATGAACTGTAACTCAGTAGAACATTTGAAATTGTTGCATGTTGCATTTATAATTCTGTTCAGTATATATTGAAGGCAGGTGCTTCTACACAGGTGTGGTTCCTGAGTTAATTAAGCAATTAACATCCCATCATGCTTAGGGTCATATATAAAAATGCTGGGCAGGCCATTATTTTGGCATTTATTTAGGCTGCCATGACTATGCCCCCATAGGATGACAACGCCCCCATTCAAATGTCATCAGTGGTCACGGAATGGTTTTATGAGCATGAAAACGATGTAACCATATGACATGGACAACACTTATGCGATATTCTGGATCAGCACCAGAGACCTCTTATTCCACCACCATCAGCAAAACACCAAATTCTGGAATTTCTCGTGGAAGAATGGTGTCGTGTCGCTCCAATAGATTTCCAGACACTTGTAGAATCTATGCCAAGGTGCATTGAAGCTGTTCTGGCTCGTGGTGCCCAACGCCCTATTAAGACACTTTATGTTGGTGTTCCTTTTATTTTGGCAGTTACCTGTATGTTTCACTGAGGTGACACTGGTCATAAACCTTTACCACTGAGAACATGGCTGGCTACCAATGAATGATGCCATTTTAATTAAATGGATCTCTCAGAGAGAGGGAGGGAGTTCTGTTGTCTTGCTATATTACGTTCTCTTTCTCTCTTACACTCAAATCCACTCACTCTCTTTTTCTCTCTCTTTCACACTCAAACTCTATTTGTCTGTCTGTCTCCCTCCCTCTCTCTCTTCCCTCTCCCTTTATGGTTTTTGTAGAGAGACTGACTAACTCCAGGACAGCTTTCCCATCCCTTCCAACTTTGTGGGCCTGCCTGCCCATGACTCACTGATCTAGGACCAGCGGAAACCTGAACCTGTGTGCGCAGGCCCTCTCTAAAGAGGAAGAGTGTGGTGAAGCAGCAGGTGGCTGGGCGGGCTAATGGTAAACGGTGTAAAGGAGCAGTTACGCCAGCGCTCTGGTATGAGGGTGTGGCGAGATCCTGGAGGGCCTACAGATTCACCTGTCCTCCCGATCGCAGCCCCACCTGCTGGAACGAGGGGGAGGGAGGGTCGGAGGGAAGGAGGAGGAGAGAGAGAGCGAGAGAGAGAGAGGTGTGCCGTGGTAGCTCTTGCAGAACGAAGGTACAAGCTGAGAGCAGTGTTAACTGCTTTACTGAGCTGCTCTGTGGGAAAATTGGATTGAACAAAGCAGGCTGGATCTCTTGGCATTGTTTTGGTTCTGTGGAATATCTCATGATATTTCATTGTAGCCTACTGCTCCCTTGGTATGTGATCCTTTTTAATACTTTGTGTGAAGTTGCAGTTGAGATACATCATGGCAGTGGTATTTCAAACTAGGTGGATGGATGTGAGCAATGAAATTGAATGTTATTGCTCAAATCCTGATAGTGGAATTTCAAACCGTGTGAGTGTTGAGGTGAATGTCATAGCTGCGCTCTGTAGGTACTGCTGAGACCCAGGCTAGCTCAGGTATGCTGGCTGACATAACCCACATACCCACACAAGCATGCACACACACACACACACACACAGGTCTCCCTGTAATTTGTCCCAGTGGCTTTGACCTCTATCTGAGGAGCAACCGGAATGCACTGTGGCTAGCTCTGGCTACAGAATAAACTGTTTATTTGAAACAGTCAAGGAACTTACAATTTGAGCATCAGCAAATGGGGGGAGACGGGTGAGGAGGGGAGGGAGTATGACGGGACCATCTGGAAGTCATTTTTCAAAGGGGAGGGTGATTAGTCCTTGTTGTGATACTGATTGTCTTACTCATACTGTCCTATCAAGAGTGTGATTGTGTGTCTACATTTGTTTTCACATGAATGTACAGTACCAGTCAAAAAGTTTGGACTCTCCTACTCATTCAATGTTTTTTCTTTACTTTTACTATTTTCTACAATGTAGAATAATAGTGTCGACATCAAAACTATGAAATAACACATGAAATCATGTAGTAACCAAAAAAGTGTTAAACAAATCAAAATATATTTGAGATTCTTCAAAATAGCCACCCTTTGTCTTGATGATAACTTTCACACTCTTGGCATTCTCTCAACCAGCTTCATGAGATAGTCATTTGGATTGCTTTTCAATTAACAGGTGTGCCTTGTTAAAAGTAAATTTGTGGAATTTCTTTCCTTCTTAATGCGTTTGAGCCAATCAGTTGTGTTGTGACACGGTAGGGGTGGTATACAGAAGATAGACCTTTTTGGTAAAAGACCAAGTCCATATTATGGCAAGAACATCTTAAATAAGCAAAGAGAAATGAAATGTCATAGAACTTTGAAAGTTTCTTCAAGTGCAGTTGCAAAAGCCATCAAGCGCTATGATGAAACTGGCTCTCATGAGGACCGCCACAGGAAAGGAAGGCCCAGAGTTACCTCTGCTGCAGAGGATAAGTGTTATGCAGGTGAATGAGGACCCAAAAGCGACTTAACGAAAACACAGTCTTTATTACAGTCTTAGACCAAAGCGATAATCCTGGATATTATCTAGGTGAAAGCAAAAACAGGAAAACTGAAATCCACTCGTCAGTAGAGAGGAATGACTGGAGACGCGACCACAGACTGCAGGTCGCTTCGGGAAGGCATCGGCCGTAGCTGACAATGACACCTGCTCACACGCAGCATCTGAAGAAGGTAAAACACGACAGGGCGGAACAAGGACACAGAACAGCGAACATCATACAAGGATCCGACAAGGACAGAAGCGGAAAACAGAGGGAGAAATAGGGACTCTAATCAGAGGGCAAAATAGGGGACAGGTGTGAAAAGAGTAAATGAGGTAGTTAGGAGAATGAGGAACAGCTGGGAGCAGGAACGGAACGATAGAGAGAGAGAGCGAGAGAGGGAGAGAGGGAGGAGGAGAGAGAGGGATAGAAAGATGGAAAGAACCTAATAAGACCAGCAGAGGGAAATGAATAGAAGGAAAGCACAGAGACAAGACATGATAATCAATGACAAAACATGACAGTACCCCCCCCACTCACCGAGCGCCTCCTGGCGCACTCGAGGAGGAACCCTGGCGGCAACGGAGGAAATCATCAATCAACGAACGGTCCAGCACGTCCCGAGATGGAACCCAACTCCTCTCCTCAGGACCATAACCCTCCCAATCCACTAAGTACTGGTGACCACGTCCCCGAGAACGCATGTCCATGATCTTCCGTACCTTGTAAATAGGTGCGCCCTCGACAAGGACGGGGGGGGGGGGAGGGAAGACGAACGGGGGCGCGAAGAAAAGGCTTGACACAGGAGACATGGAAGACAGGGTGGACGCGACGAAGATGTCGCGGAAGAAGCAGTCGCACAGCGACAGGATTGACGACCTGAGAGACACGGAACGGACCAATGAACCGCGGAGTCAACTTGCGAGAAGCTGTCGTAAGGGGAAGGTTACGAGTGGAAAGCCACACTCTCTGACCGCGACAATACCTAGGACTCTTAATCCTACGTTTATCGGCGGCTCTCACAGTCTGCGCCCTGTAACGGCAAAGTGCAGACCTGACCCTCCTCCGGGTGCGCTCACAACGTTGGACAAAAGCCTGAGCGGAGGGAACGCTGGACTCGGCGAGCTGGGACGAGAACAGAGGAGGCTGGTACCCCAGACTACTCTGAAACGGAGATAGCCCGGTAGCAGACGAAGGAAGCGAGTTGTGAGCGTATTCTGCCCAGGGGAGCTGTTCTGCCCAAGACGCAGGGTTTCGAAAAGAAAGGCTGCGTAATATGCGACCAATCGTCTGATTGGCCCTTTCTGCTTGACCGTTAGACTGGGGATGAAAACCGGAAGAGAGACTGACGGAAGCACCAATCAAACGACAGAACTCCCTCCAAAACTGTGACGTGAATTGCGGGCCTCTGTCTGAAACGCCGTCTAACGGGAGGCCATGAATTCTGAACACATTCTCAATGATGATTTGTGACGTCTCCTTAGCGGAAGGAAGCTTAGCGAGGGGAATGAAATGTGCCGCCTTAGAGAACCTATCGACAACCGTAAGAATCACAGTCTTCCCCGCAGACGAAGGCAGACCGGTAATAAAGTCTAAGGCGATGTGAGACCATGGTCGAGAAGGAATGGGAAGCGGTCTGAGACGACCGGCAGGACTAGAGTTACCTGACTTAGTCTGCGCGCAGTCCGAACAAGCAGCCACGAAACGGCGCGTGTCACGCTCCTGAGTAGGCCACCAAAACCGCTGGCGAATAGAAGCAAGCGTACCCCGAACGCCGGGGTGGCCAGCTAACTTGGCAGAGTGAGCCCACTGAAGAACAGCCAGACGAGTAGAGACAGGAACGAAAAGAAGGTTACTAGGACAAGCGCGCGGCGACGCAGTGTGAGTGAGTGCTTGCTTTACCTGTCTCTCAATTCCCCAGACAGTCAACCCGACAACACGCCCTTCAGGGAGAATCCCCTCGGGGTTGGTAGAAGCCACAGAAGAACTAAAGAGACGGGATAAGGCATCAGGCTTGGTGTTCTTATTACCCGGGCGATAAGAAATCACGAACTCGAAACGAGCGAAAAACAACGCCCAACGAGCTGGACGTGCATTAAGTCGTTTGGCAGAACGGATGTACTCAAGGTTCTTATGGTCAGTCCAAACGACAAAAGGAACGGTCGCCCCCTCCAACCACTGTCGCCATTCGCCTAGGGCTAAGCGGATGGCAAGCAGTTCACGGTTACCCACATCATAGTTGCGTTCCGATGGCGACAGGCGATGAGAAAAATAAGCGCAAGGATGGACCTTATCGTCAGAATGGAAGCGCTGGGATAGAATGGCTCCCATGCCCACCTCTGAAGCGTCAACCTCGACAATGAATTGTTTAGTGACGTCAGGAGTAACAAGGATAGGAGCGGATGTAAAACGCTTCTTGAGGAGATCAAAAGCTCCCTGGGCGGAACCGGACCACTTAAAGCACGTCTTGACAGAAGTAAGAGCTGTGAGAGGGGCAGCAACTTGACCGAAATTACGAATGAAACGCCGATAGAAATTAGCGAAACCTAGAAAGCGCTGCAACTCGACACGTGACTTTGGAACGGGCCAATCACTGACAGCCTGGACCTTAGCGGGATCCATCTGAATGCCTTCAGCGGAAATAACAGAACCGAGAAATGTGACAGAGGAGACATGAAAGGCGCACTTCTCAGCCTTCACGTAGAGACAATTCTCTAAAAGGCGCTGGAGTACACGTCGAACGTGCTGAACATGAATCTCGAGTGACGGTGAAAAAATCAGGATATCGTCAAGGTAGACGAAAACAAAGATATTCAGCATGTCTCTCAGTACATCATTAACTAATGCCTGAAAGACAGCTGGAGCATTAGCGAGACCGAACGGCAGAACCCGGTATTCAAAATGCCCTAACGGAGTGTTAAATGCCGTTTTCCACTCGTCCCCCTCTCTGATGTGCACGAGATGGTAAGCGTTACGAAGGTCCAACTTAGTAAAGAACCTGGCTCCCTGCAGAATTTTGAAGGCTGACGACATAAGGGGAAGCGGATAACGATTCTTAACCGTTATGTAATTCAGACCTCGATAATCCACGCAGGGGCGCAGAGTACCGTCCTTCTTCTTAACAAAAAAATACCCCGCTCCGGCGGGACAGGAAGAAGGCACCACGGTACCGGTGTCGAGAGAAACAGACAAATAATCCTCGAGAGCCTTACGTTCGGGAGCCGACAGAGAGTATAGTCTACCCCGAGGGGGATTGGTCCCCGGAAGGAGATCAATACAACAATCATATGACCGGTGAGGAGGAAGGGAGTTGGCTCTGGACCGACTGAAGACCGTGCGCAGATCATGATATTCCTCCGGCACTCCTGTCAAATCACCAGGTTCCTCCTGAGAAGAGGGGACAGAAGAAACAGGAGGGATAGCAGACATTAAACACTTCACATGACAAGAAACGTTCCAGGATAGGATAGAATTACTAGACCAATTAATAGAAGGATTATGACATACTAGCCAGGGATGACCCACTGCAGGAAGCAGCCGAACCGGTCCAGCGTAGATGGACCGACAAGGTAGTACAGGATCTTGATGGAGAGACCTGAGTAGTAGCGCTCACCAGTAGCCCTCCGCTTACTGATGAGCTCTGGCTTTTACTGGACATGAAATGACAAAATGTCCAGCAGAACCGCAATAGAGGCAAAGGCGGTTGGTGATCCTCCGTTCCCTCTCCTTAGTCAAGATGCGAATACCTCCCAGCTGCATGGGCTCAGTCTCTGAGCCGGAGGGAGGAGATGGTTGAGATGCGGAGAGGGGGAACACCGTTAACGCGAGCTCTCTTCCACGAGCTCGGTGACGAAGATCTACCCGTCATTCTGGCGAGTGCAATCAAAGAGTCCACGCTGGAAGGAACCTCCCGGGAGAGAATCTCATCTTTAACCTCCGCGTGGAGTCCCTCCAGAAAACGAGCGAGCAACGCCGGCTCGTTCCAGTCACTGGAGGCAGCAAGAGTGCGAAACTCTATAGAGTAATCCGTTATGGATCGATCACCTTGACATAGGGAAGCCAGGGCCCTGGAAGCCTCCTTACCAAAAACTGAACGATCAAAAACCCGTACCATCTCCTCTTTAAAGTTCAGATAATTGTTAGAACACTCAGCCCTTGCCTCCCAGATAGCTGTGCCCCACTCCCGAGCCCGACCAGTAAGGAGTGAAATGATGTAAGCGATCCGAGCTCTCTCTCTTGAGTATGTGTTGGGTTGGAGAGAGAACACAATATCACACTGGGTGAGAAAGGAGCGGCACTCAGTGGGCTGCCCAGAGTAACATGGTGGGTTATTAACCCTAGGTTCCGGAGACTCGGAAGACCAGGAAGTAGCTGGTGGCACGAGACGAAGACTCTGAAACTGTCCTGAGAGGTCAGAAACCTGAGCGGCCAGGGTCTCAACGGCATGACGAGCAGCAGACAATTCCTGCTCGTGTCTGCCGAGCATTGCTCCCTGGATCTCGACGGCAGTGTTGCGAGAATCCGTAGTCGCTGGGTCCATTCTTGGTCGGATCCTTCTGTTATGCAGGTGAATGAGGACCCAAAAGCGACTTAACGAAAACAGAGTCTTTATTCCAGTCTTAGACAAAAGCGATAATCCTGGATATTATCTAGGTGAAAGCAAAAACAGGAAAACTGAAATCCACTCGTCAATAGAGAGGAATGACTGGAGACGCGACCACAGACTGCAGGTCGCTTCGGGAAGGCATCGGCCGTAGCTGACAATGACACCTGCTCACACGCAGCATCTGAAGAAGGTAAAACACGACAGGGCGGAACAAGGACACAGAACAGCGAACATCATACAAGGATCCGACAAGGACAGAAGCGGAAAACAGAGGGAGAAATAGGGACTCTAATCAGAGGGCAAGGTGACAGGTGTGAAAAGAGTAAATGAGGTAGTTAGGAGAATGAGGAACAGCTGGGAGCAGGAACGGAACGATAGAGAGAGAGCGAGAGAGGGAGGAGGAGAGAGAGGGATAGAAAGAGGGAAAGAACCTAATAAGACCAGCAGAGGGAAATGAATAGAAGGAAAGCACAGAGACAAGACATGATAATCAATGACAAAACATGACAATAAGTTCATTAGAGTTACCAGCCTCAGAAATTGCAGCCTAAAGAAATGCTTCACAGATTTGAAGTAACAGACACATCTCAACATTAACTGTTCAGAGACCTTCATGGTTGAATTGCTGCTAAGAAACCACTAGTAAAGGACACCAATAAGAAAAATAGACTTTCTTGGGCCAAGAAACACGAGCAATGGACATTAGACAGGTGGAAATTTGTCCTTTGGACTGATGACTCCAAAATTGAGATTTTTAGTTCCATCCGCGGTATATTTGTGAAATGCAGAGTAGGTGAACGGATGATCACTGTATGTGTGGTTCCCACTGAAAAGCATGGAGGAGGAGGTGTGATGGTGTGGGGGTGCTTTGCTGGTAACACTGTCTGTGATTTATTTAGAGTTTAAGGCACACTTAACCATCATGGCTACCACAGCATTCTGCAGTGATACGCAATCCCATCTGGTTTGCGCTTAGTGGGACTATCATTTGTTTTTCAACGGGACAATGACCCAACACACCTCCAGGCTGTGTAAGGGCTATTTGACCAAGAAGGAAAGTGATGGAATGCTGCATCAGATGACCTGGCCTCCACAATCCCCCAACTTTAACCCAATTTAGATGGTTTGAGGTGAGTTGAACTGCAGTGAAGGAAAAGCAGCCAACAAGTGCTCAGCATATGTGGGACCTCATTCAAGACTGTGGGAAAAGCATTCCAGGTGTAGCTGGTTGAGAGAATGCAAAGCTATCATCAAGATAAAGGGTGGCTACTATGAAGAATCTAAAATATATTTTGATTTGTTTAACACTTTTTTGGTTACTACATCATTCCATATGTGTTATTTCAGTTCTGATGTTTTCACTATTATTCAACAGAAACAAACTTGAATGAGTTGGTGTGTCCAAACTTTTGACTGGTACTGTATGTGTTTTTGCAAATGTATGTACTGTATGTGTCTTTGTGGGGGGAGGGGGGGGGGGGGTGAGAATCCAAAGCTTGCTCTCGCTGTGTTAGAGGAAGGGTGGTGTGCGTGTCGGTGTGTGCATGTATGTGTGAGTGTGTGTGTGTGTGTGTGCGCGTGTATGTGCATGTGTGTGCGCTGTATGGCTACCGAGTCAGTCAAACATCAACAGAAATGGATTCTACTATCCCCGGGATTTCACCCAATTCCAAACGTCTTTTGACAGAGAGTGAAGAACATTTAATCTGACATTTTCTTTCAATGTTGTTGTTTCAAGCACTTGAACTCTTGTTTTAGCTGTAACTGCTTTTCTGTGGCTGAGTCTGCCGACTCCAAACTTTGTTTCACAATAACACCAATGTTCGGTAACGTCGCCAGGAAAGATTGTGTCCAGAAAATCACCTCTGGTTCACACAGAGATGGGAGTTGTCTTGTTTTGTCAAGAGCAGCTCAGCTCTCCATTCTCTCTCTGTTCTGATTGAACCCTACACATCCTCACATCCTGTGTTTGATTCCAGCGAAAGGCCGACCCACACACACACACACACACACACACACACACACACACACACACACACACACACACACACACACACACACACACACACACACACACACACACACACACACACACACACACACACACACACACACACACACACAGGTGCGTGTGCACACACATACTGAAAACAAACACACACACACAATCACAACACTGAACACACACACCCCTACTTCCCACAACCTGCCCAGACATTCACACAGCTGTATGTTGCAAGGCTCACTCTGGCCCTCGCTCTCTGCTCAGAGCCGAACCAGAAGAGGAAAAGACTTCACTGAAAGTGTCCCCTATTTTACATTCCCAAAATCCCCGCCCCTCCTCTTCCCCTGTGCGGCTCCTGCGGCCGTGCATACCGGACCCCACCCCCATTGTTAAGGTTGGTTGGTTGAGAGTGGCTCTTCCTGTTGCAGAGTGACTGGGGCTAAGCGACGTGGACCAGCGCCTCTATGTGTTGGAACTGGTGACGCTACAGGACCAGGAGGAGACCCCCACCGGACCCCCTGGAGACACCCATCTCGATACCTGCCAACAGCGGCAGCACCATGAGCAGCAGAGCCTAGTCAGAGCGGTGCCGGAGGAGTGCGGTGAGAGCAGCCACACAGGTAGGTGACCAGGGGGAGGGAGTCGGATACGTCTAGGGAGATATAGAAGGGAAGGGAAAGGAGATGCCTAGTCAGTTGTGCAACTGAATGCATTCAACTGAAATGCAGGGGTTATGAAATCACAGAGGTGGGGGGTAGAGGAAAAGTTATTGAGCAGATTTTAAACAAGCCAGTACGGTATGACTGAGTTTTGATTTCAAGCAACCTAACATTTCTGCTGGCACAGTAGTAGTTTTACCACTTATTGAATTTGATTGAATAGAAGTAGACGATTCTGAATGCCAATGTCATTTCATAATGTAGCATTTGTACAGAGTAGGGACTACTATGTGAAACGCCTGCTCGGGGTCCAGTGTGCTGCCTGCCTGTCAGATTCCCTGCTTTCTCTGTGTGGCAGGCAGGCAGGCAGGCAGCAGCCTTTAAACAACCCATAAGTCACTGTGTCTCGCCTAGTCAAAACAATTCCCTCTGTCATACCAGTGGATCCTCCATTTGTCTCCACATTTATTTTCAGTTGTGTGTTTTTGTTTTGTTTCTGTTCCATCCTCCATTTGTCCATTGTCCTTGTTGGTACTAGTTGGTTCTGAAGAGGGGGAGTCAGAAAGGAGAAGATTTGGGGGAAGAGCGGCAGGAAATAGCAGTCGAAGTATGTCGGGGAGAGTATACTACCATTGTGACATTCATTTTTTCTCTCTCTTTTCCTTCTTCGACTTGGAAGAGAACCCTGCGTGTGGATGACCCCAAAGCTGACTTTTTTATATATATTTATTTACCACAGATGTTTCGGAAAAAAGCTTCATCCTCCTTGAGAATGAGAAGAATATCAGAAAGCAATAGATGTAATAATTTCACCTTCTTCATTACTTTGTAGATGGTGCCTCTTTATCTTTAACCACCATTTCTCTTTAATGGCATTCAAGGTTGTCAGTGGAAACCACTCCATAGAACCCAGTTTGAAATCCCACCCCCAAAACATTGAGGAAGTCAGTTTCAAAAGAACTCCTAAACCTAGTGAAGCCCTTTAAGTGTAACACTTGCTTGTGGCTTTTTATTGGATGTAGTTAAAGTATAAATTTACACTCTCTGGAAATGAGTGTGTTTGATTTAGACCTGCAGGCATGTTAGCTAATTCACGGCTAACATGCCCTGGGTGGTTTCTACTTTGACTTTGTATGTTTTTACTAAAACACATGTGCCTTCCCCTACTGTATGATTGTCATATGTCTACCAATCACATGTCTAGCTTGGGATAAAAGAGTTTTGATTTTTGAATCAATCATTTTGCAAATTATCTGCCGGGTAATGATAAAAATAGTTGGGTGTGTAAAAATGGTCATGATTCATTTCGACGATAGTAGTGCACACTGCATGTTGACAGTAATAATCAGATGTTCTCTCCTGTCCTGCACAAGGGGAGTGGGGTTACAGTATACACACCTGGGTGGTCCTAAACGCTCTGACTCTGGGATTAAGTACCATGTAATCGGTTGGTTTGGGTGACCAATTTGGCCTGACTATAAATCAGTATTTCTGCTGACTATGGTGTCATATTTGTAGTTTGGCTCCAAAAGGCCTTAGAAACCGGCACTTGTAAGCACCAGATTTGGCCTTTAAAACCGATAATAACCCCTCCAATGCTACCCAGCTGTCAGAGTGTTAAGAGTTTTGGTTTGATATGCTTTTTTCTGGTTTGGTCTGAACTACCTCTTGAGTAGTTGCAGGAGGGGTTCACGTCTTCTTTACGTTTCTCAGAGCATAGTGGTGGTTCAGTCCCTTTGTCATTGTTTTCATCTCCATTATGTGTTTCACCTTAACATCACTCATGTCTAGTGTTCAGTATGCTCAGCTATGACTCTCATGATGAGTGTTAGGGGTCGTTGGTAAAGGGCTTGTGTGTTCTCTGACTTTGTCTCCTCTATTACCCCCCACATTTCTCCCTTCTTTTCCCCCTCTCCATCTCTCCCCACCCTGTTTTCACCCTCTCTCCATCTCAACCCCTCTCTTCAATCCTTTCTCCACTCATCCCCCTCCTCACCTCACCCACTCTCCTTCGTCCCACCCTACCCTCTCCCAGGGAACATCGATCGCGGGCGCAGCTCATCTTTCCATGAGGTGCGTGGTCTTCGGGAAACTGAAATGAGGCCGGTGGCCGACGAAGCGTCCAGCAACGGCAGCAACAACACCGTCCTGCAGCGACTCTTACAGGAGCAGATGCGCTATGGTGAGGGACGCAACTACCAGCTGGCCATGCAGCAACAGCAGCAACATCAACAGCAGCAGCAGAGGCAGCAGCAGGAGGGTGGGGTGAGCGGGGGCTACCCAGGCCATGGAGGGCCCAACGATGAACGGCACGACTCTATGGTGCCCCATATCGCCCGGCAGGAGCCTCAGGGACAGGAGCTGCAGGCAGACAGTGGCGTGGAGAAGCTGGGCTCCCGCGGCGGGGGTAGTAGTGGAGGAGGAGGAATGAGTGGTGGTGGGGGAGGGAGCAGCCAGGGTCCCAACCCCGAGGACTTACCCACCTACGAGGAGGCCAAGGTGCAGTCGCAGTATTTCCGGGGCCACCCGCACCACCAGCAACATCAACAACACCAACATCAACAACAACAACAGTTGCCTCCGTCAGTGGGCACTGCGTTTTACGTGACAGCTGCAACCAACAACGGCAAGGTGCGTACGGAGGGGCGTCCAACGGTGCAGCGGCTGAGCACCGGGGGGGAAAGTGCATCAGGACGACGGACTCAAGGACCTGAAGCAGGGTCACGTACGTTCCCTCTCCGAGCGCCTCATGCAGCTCTCGTTGGCCACCAGCGGGGTGAAGGCCCACGCCCCCATCACCAGTGCCCCCCTTTCCCCCCAGCTTCCCCCTCCAGGTCCCCCGGGGGATTACTACAAGCCCTCAGGCCAGCATCGGGGCCCCCCCACCTGACTACCCCTTCAAGAACATGGGCTCCCCTTCCAAACAGCAGCCGCAGCATCAGGAGCAAGGAGGGCACTATTACCAGGAGCATCGGCCCAGGGACCAGGGCAGGAACGAGGTGCCACACGTCCGCTACCAGCCTCCACCAGAGTACGGCTCCTTCAGGTGAGTAAGATGGACACACTTCACTCCGTACTGACTCACTGTGTGTCTAACTGTCCGAGTGAACATCCTGTCTGTCTGAGCTGTATCACTGTTACTATCGTATCAAACTTTAATTTCATGTTGTTGATGTGGCTACCAGAATATAGTTAAAGAAATCTGATCCCGTTGTCTTGTTCAGTTGAATCACGCACACCTGACTCAGTTGAGAAACACACACACTCCCCCAACATGGCCCTAGAGAGACAGACTGCCCCTTGTCTGCTGGCTAAGGAATGTCTATTTACTGCATTTATTTAAAGTCTCTGCTTCAACAATTCGTATACCTGCTGCGTCTTGAGTAGGATTGGATGGTATCCAGATTTACATACCTTCATACCGTGCCTGTGCAATTCTGGGATATACAGTATTACTGGCAGTGCACACAAGGGGCAAACATTTTTTTCTAACGTCAAAAAAGTTTGTATAAAACGTCAGTTACCAGAATGCTAAAGAAATGCTAACAAGTACTAAGGAATTCCCATAGTGAATGCTAGGTAAATGCTAACGATCAAATGCAAACATTAACTACTAAAGCTTATTACAAAATTGTGACGTTTTTGTTTTGGTGTTCTGTTTTTTTTCCATATGTACGAAAAAATCTTGAGGCAAGCCGAAGTTCGGTTGCCGAAGTCTACGGCCCTTCGTCTATGTTTGGTCAACAGTAGAGATTCTTCAATTAAGTGTTTTTTGTTATTCAACGATAGACAACTAGCTTTCGTACACATTTTCACTTGATATACTGCACCAAACATCTTAGTTAACATTAGCAAGTTAGCAAAACACAGCTGGAGAGAATTTATTTGGCAAATCTTACATAGTTAATTGAATAAGATATATAGCTGGCAAAAAATTGCAGTGATTTTCTTGTAACTTCGTCGCCTTACTTAGTGTCTTCAGAAAGTATTCATACCCCTTATTTCACATTTTTCTTTGTTACAGCCTGAATTCAAAATGGTAGAAAAATATATATAATCGTCCATCTACACACATTACCCCATAATGACATCACAATACCCCATAATGACATCACAATACCCCATAATGACATCACAATACCCCACAATGACATCACAATACCCCATAATAACAAAGTGGAAACATGTTTTTAGAAATGTTTGCTGATTTATTTAAGATGAAATACAGAAATATCCAATTTACACCTGTTTGTTATTACACTCCAAATTGTGTTCAAGTGCATCCAATTTCCTTTGATCATCCTTGAGATGTCACAATAACTTAATTGGAGCCCACCTGTGGCCAAGTCAATTGTTTGGACATGATTTAAAAAGAAACACACTTTGTCTGTATAAGGTCGCACAGTTGACAGTGCATGTCAGAGCAGAAACTATACCATATAGAGAGAATTGTGATGAGAATTGAAACATGTTTTCACTTTGTTGTTATTGTGTGTAGATTGATAAGGCATTTTTTCTATTGAATCCATTTTGAAATTAGACTAACACAACAAAATGTGGAATAAGTCAAGGGGTATGAATACTTTCTGAAGACACTGTAAATTGCGCTGCAGGAGTGACTCACCTCACAAAGCATCTGTTTTGCTCGTTGTGCTTTTTTGTAAATAATCACACATGACTTACTAAAACAGCTGTATGAGAAACTAGTACCAGTATGCATCATAATGAAAAATTACGCAATCTGCTTCATCTATTACTTAGTACACAAGTTGACTGCAGGTATTTACTTAAAAAGTACAAATAATCACATTTAGAAAACAAGAACTATATTGACGTTATTGGAAAATTACACAGAGGGTATTTCAAAACACCCCGGGATACGGTATATACATTATACTGCCCAACTCTAGTCTTGAGTATTTTGGGATAAATTAACATGATTGAGACCTTCTCTTTAACATTCCTAGGGGTGATTTAGGCTTTTACCCTTGAACTCTGTGACTTTCAGTCATAATCGGGGTCATTGCCTACACACACAGTGCTGGAGGGCTACCTACCTGTCCTTCATATATCATCCTGCCTGCCTGCCTGCCTGCCTGCCAGCCTGCCTGCCTGCCTACCTACCTACCTACCTACCTACCTACCTACCTACCTACCTACCTACCTACCTACCTACCTACCTACCTACCTACCTACCTACCTGTCTGCATACATACCTACCTACCTGTCTGCATACATACCTACCTACCTGTCTGCATACATACCTACCTAACTATCTGTCTGCATACCTACCTACATGCCTTTGTACCTACCTACCTGCCTGCCTGCCTGCCTAACTACCTACCTACCTACCTGTCTGCATACCTACCTGCCTGCCTGCCTGCCTGCCTGCCTGCCTGCCTGCCTGCCTGCCTGCCTGCCTGCCTGCCTGCCTGCCTGCCTGCCTGCCTGCCTGCCTGCCTACCTACCTACCTACCTACATGCCTTTCTACCTACCTGTCTACCTACCTGTCTACCTACCTACCTACCTGTCTACCTACCTGTCTACCTAACCAACCTACCTACCTATCTGTCGGACCACCTACCTACATTCCTTGCTCCCTACCTACCTAACTACCTACCTGTCTGCCTACCTACTGTATGCCTAACTACCTGTCTGCCTACCTGTCTACCTACCTACTGTCTGCCTAACTACCTGTCTGCCTACCTGTCTACCTACCTACAGTGAGGGAAAAAAAGTATTTGATCCCCTGGTGATTTTGTTCGTTTGCCCACAAAGAAATCATCGGTCTATAATTTTAATGATAGGTTTATTTGAACAGTGAGAAACAGAATACAACAAAAAAATCAAGAAAAACGCATGTAAAAAATGTTATAAATTGATTTGCATTTTAATGAGGGAAATAAGTATTTGACCCCTCTGCAAAACATGACTTAGTACTTGGTGGCAAAACCCTTGGCAATCACAGAGGTCAGACATTTCTTGTAGTTGGCCACCAGGTTTGCACACATCACAGGAGGGATTTTGTCCCACTCCTCTTTGCAGATCTTCTCCAAGTCATTAAGGTTTCACGGCTGACGTTTGGCAACTTGAACTTTCAGCTCCTTCCACAGATTGTCTATGGGATTAAGGTCTGGAGACTGGCTAGGCCACTCCAGGACCTTAATGTGCTTCTTCTTGAGCCACTCTTTTGTTGCCTTGGCCGTGTGTTTTGGGTCATTGTCATGCTGGAATACCCATCCACGACCCACTTTCAATGCCCTGGCTGAGGGAAGGAGGTTCTCACCCAGGATTTGACGGTACATGGCCCCGTCCATTGTCCCTTTGATGTGGTGAAGTTGTCCTGTCCCCTTGGCAGAAAAACACTCCCAAAGCATAATGTTTCCACCTTCATGTTTGACGGTGGGGATGGTGTTCTTGGGGTCATAGACAGCACTAAAAAAATAAGAATTTGTTCTTAACTGACTTGCCTAGTTAAATAAAGGTTTAAAAAATAAATAAAAAATCCCCCTCCAAACATGGCGAGTTGTGTTGATGCCAAAGAGCTCCATTTTGGTCTCATCTGACCACAACACTTTCACCCAGTTGTCCTCTGAATCATTCAGATGTTCATTGGCAAACTTCAGACGGGCATGTACAGTGGGGAGAACAAGTATTTGATACACTGCCGATTTTGCAGGTTTTCCTACTTACAAAGCATGTAGAGGTCTGAAATAATTATCATAGGTACACTTTAACTGTGAGAGACTGAATCTAAAACAAAAATCCATAAAATCACATTGTATGATTTGTAAGTAATTAATTTGCATTTTATTGCATGACATAAGTATTTGACACATCAGAAAAGCAGAACTTGGGGGGGGATCACGTGACCCTTGAACGATATGGCCGCATTAACTAAGAGCTCCGCACAAGTAGTTTCCAATTCCTAATAATACCTCCACTCCAAGTTCAAACTCATTTAGCTTTAGTAAAAAAAAGTCATGGTGGCTACAAAAGGTGACACGACAGGTGACATTTTTACCCGGACTCGAGCATTAGCGACGGAAAAAGCCTCCAAGAAGAAGTTAGCTTCAGAAAAAGCCAGCGCCACTAGCCAGGAGCAAGAGGACCCGCTCCCCCCCCGAGGCACAGCGAATGCCAACCTCGCACTCTGTCGAAGACATCCTTTCTGAGTTGAGATCCCAACGTACAGAACTAAACACTAAATTAGATGCCATTAACTCTCAGCTCAGTGCGATAGGGGGCAAGGTGACAATCCTGGAAAACGCTTTGCCTGACATCAATAACAAGATAACCATATCCATGGAAAACTTATTGACAGATGCCATGGAAACAATAGGATCTGCTAAAAAGAAAATAGAGCATCTGGAAGAGAAAACAGAGGACCTGGAAAACAGGGGGCGAAGGAATAATTATGTTCTATTCAATCTGGGTGAAAAAGAAGAAGGAAACATGCCACTGATCCGCTACCTGCAAGACAAACTTCCCGAGTGGCTCCACCTGTCCACCAACAGGCCCATAGAACTCGAGAGAGCTCACCGAGCACCGAGGCCCCCACCAGCAGCCAGACAACCACCGCGCCCAATCACCATACGTTTCCTGAGATTCACAGACAAGGAACGAGTCCTACAAGCGGCGAAAAACAACACCATCACAGTGGGAAACGCCAAACTCGCTTTACACCAGGACCTGTCAGCTGGAATACGCCGAAAGCGCCGAGAGTTTGACGAAGTGAAGAAATACCCAATTGACTGAGGCATCTTCAGGGGATTCAAATACCCAAACGAGCTCAGGATTCTTCACCAAGGAGCCTTGCGACACTTCAAAATTCCCGAAGAGGCAAAACGTTTTTTGAAAGACAATCCTGGTCAATGAGAAACGGACCAATGACTAAATGCGATTAATGCCATTACTAAAGGAGGTAACATTACATTACATTACATTACATTTAAGTCATTTAGCAGACGCTCTTATCCAGAGCGACTAAGACAACATATAGCCGATATCCAAAGACCCACCCGCTAAATGTCATTATAGCCGTCCAATTTATATTTATTTTCCTTTAGCTGACAGGGATGGGCTCTATAGCCTAACCAAGGCCTACTAATGTTTCACCCTGTTTTTTTGTTGCTATTATTACTTGTGGTTCCCTATGTACCTTAGGGGAGGTAGATGTAGGCTGGGCTATTGATTTTATTTTTCTCCCTCTTTTAGTGTGGTCTGGATGGGGGCTACTGTGTCATTTACTCAATGCGGGGTGGAGAGGATGAGGCATTTCTTTGGTGGGGAGAGGGAGACGTTGTGCGTTGCTAACTGTTCCCGTTTTTTTTTTTTTTCCGGAACACAGAATTGAGACTGAGAGGGGGGGGGGGTAATAGATCCAACGGGATGTGTCGAGTTGTTTGGGAACTCGGCTGGGGTGTTCAGAGATTATTATTTTATGTACACCATTTATTTTCCTTTTATGTGACTGCAGATGTAACTACTATCCACTTTTACCCAGCGATGACTTTCACTAAAGTTCGATTACTGTTCGATGACGATGACTAGTACCTTAAATCTATTGACATGGAACTGCCATGGTCTAGGTCATGCAATAAAACGGAAAAAAATACTATGTGCTCTAAAAAAGGAAAAAGCAGACATCGCGCTATTACAAGAGACACACCACTGTGATGCTGAACATGCCAAACTCCACTTGGGTGGGACAGGTGTATTTCTCATCTTTCAAATCAAACAGTAGAGGCACAGCCATACTTAGCCATAAAAATGTTCCATTCATAATTGACAAAAACATATCTGATCCGGAGGGGAGATTTATTTTGATAACTGGGTCACTATATGGTCAACCAATTACTATCTTAAACATATACGCCCTAACACAGATACTCCTGCCTTCATGTCAAAAATGATAACCCTGATCAATGAGCATTGTGTTTCCTTTGGCGTGGTGGCCGGAGATTTTAATTGTACCCTTAACCCAACCCTAGACAAATCATCTCAAGTCCCCACCACAAATCCTGGATCTGCAAAGATGTTGAACTCTCTTACTAAAGAGATGGGACTGATATCTGGAGAGAGAATAATAGCTCATCTATGGACTATACATACTACTCTAATGTCCATAACACCTACTCCCGTATAGATTACATTTTTATCCCAAAGAGTTTCATAAATTCAGCCACATGTACAATCGGACCCATAGCACTTTCAGATCACGCCTTTGTCCACCTCCGCTTTAACCTCTGCAAAAACATCCCGAGGTCAAAGAGCTGGAAATTCAACACCTCCATGTTATCAAACAAAGCTAAAGCCACACTAAGAGGTCAACTAATTGCATATGCTTCCTCTAAGAAAAAAGCAATGGAAGCACACAGGCTAAATCTTGAGAGGGAGCTTGAATGCTGTGAAAAAATACGTAAACATTCCCCAGACAGCACCTCCTGGAGTCATCTTAAAGCAGCCAAAGCCAAACTGAATTTGGACTACACTCGGGAGATAAAAAAAGAAGTTTTCTTTACTAAACAGAAATACCATGAGTATAGCAATAGGCCCAGTAGATTGCTTGCTTACCAATTAAAAAAGGAGCAGTCAGAGCGTACAATCATGGCTATCCGAACAGAAGAGGACGAGGTCACATATGACCCAAAAAAGATCCATTTAACTTTTCATGATTTTTACTGCAAACTATATACCTCTGAGAGAAAACACACAGAGGCAGAACTGCACTCTTTCCTAGAGGGAATCTCGCTACCTAAACTATCAGAAACCGACCAAGAAGATCTCAACTCCCCCTTCACTCCTGAGGAGATCCTGGAGGCAATTACCTCCATGCCACCTAATAAGTCCCCAGGCCCAGATGGATACCCCAGAGAGTTCTACAAAGCTTTTTGGCCCCAGCTCATCCCTATCTTCATGCCAATGCTGGAGGATTTTTGCAAAAACAGAGTTCTCCCAGAATCAATGCACACAACTCGCATTACAGTGTTGCTAAAAAAGGACAAGGACCCCCTATCCTGCTCGACTATAAAATAATTACCAAATTGCTCGCCAAAAGACTAAACACTCTTCTTCCCAAAATAATAAAAGCGAACCAAACTGGATTTATTAGAGACAGATACTCTTCTGATAACATTCGCTGTCTTTTTGATATTATTGATCAAGTAAACGCACAGAAGACCCCTGTCCTGCTGGCTTCACTGGATGCTGAGAAGGCGTTTGACAGGATGGAGTGGAGCTTTCTGTTTTCAGTCTTAGAAAAGTTCAATATGGGCCCAAATTTTATTAAATGGATCAAATCACTATACTCTCATCCAAATGCCATGGTGACTGCTAATGGACTGAACTCTGACAGATTCCCTCTGGAACGGGGCACAAGACAAGGGTGCTCGCTGTCCCCCCTACTCTACTTGTTGGGAGCGGAGCCTCTGGCAGAGCTGATAAGGAGCAATCCAAGTATTATGGGTGTTTCTGCAGGCGGCGTGCAGCACAAGATTTCGCTTCACGCGGATGATGTCTTGCTCTACATATCCAACCCTGAGAAATCCCTCCCTCTCATTTTAGGCACAATTGCTCAGTATGGCAAGTTTTCAGGTTATAAGATCAATTTGAACAAATCCACTGTCTGCCCTCTCAATATTACACTCACCAGCTCTATGAAGACACTATGTCCTTTCCAATGGAAAACACAGGGGTTTCAATACGTTGGGATCTTCATAACACCAGATCTGAATTGCCTTTTCAAGGAAAATTATCTTCCACTCCTGGATCGAACCAAGAACGATCTCCAAACCTGGATCTCCCTCCCAATTAGCTTGGGAAGAATCCTAGACTAAACTACTTATCCTCCCTAGACTAAACTACTTATTTCAGTTGCTCCCATGCGATCTCCCAGTTTCCTTTTTCAAAACAACTAACCAAAGCATCACCAAATTTATATGGGGCATTCAAAAACCTAGGATCAAGTTTTCCACTTTATCGAAACCTGAATCTAAGGGTGGTCTTGCCCTTCCGTTCAATTGTACTACTGGTCTGCCCAAATCTGCAACATGCTAACATGGATCACAAACAGACAAGAGTCAACGTGGATTC
>NC_060174.1:82719309-82729309 GCF_021184085.1 Oncorhynchus gorbuscha
GAGAGCTCTTTGGTCTTGGCCATGGTGAAGAGTTTGGAATCTGATTGATTGATTTCTTTTGTGGATAGGTGTCTTTTATACTGGTAACAAGCTGAGATTAGGAGAACTCCCTTTAAGAGAGAGAGGGGGTCAAATACTTATTTCCCTCTTAAAATACAAATCGATTTATAACATTTTTGACATGCGTCTCTCACTGTTCAAAACACCTACCATTAAAATTATAGACTGATAATTTCTTTGTCAGTGGGCAAACCTACAAAATCAGCAGGGGATCAACAAATGTTTTTCCTCACTGTACCTGTCTACCCACCTGCCTGCCTCTCTACCTGCCGGTCTGCCTGCCTGCCTGCCTCTCTACCTGCCGGTCTACCCACCTGCCTGCCTCTCTACCTGCCGGTCTGCATGCCTGCCTGCCTCTCTACCTGCCGGTCTGCCTGCCTGCCTGCCTCTCTACCTGCCTACCTCCCTGCCGGTCTGCCTCTCTACCTGCCGGTCTGCCTGCCTGCCTCTCTACCTGCCTACCTCCCTGCTTCTCTACCTGCCTACCTCCCTGCCAGCCTGCTTGCCTGCCTTCTTGCCTTCCTACTTGACTGTCTGTTGAGGTGAGCAGGTTTATTGATTAGCTGGAAGGCTGAGGAGTAAGGCATGTCTCCAACACCTGTTGGTTCTCACACACACAGAGAGAGAGACACACACAGAAAGAGAGAGAGACACACAGAGATAGAAACAGAGCCAGAGCCAGTTGTCTGGATAGAAGCGATAGAGATCCTGTTCTGCCTGTTTTCCCTCCTCCTTGCTTATTCGTTTACCTCAAGTAAATCACTGGCAAACAGAGATGAGTACCGCAGAATTTTTATCATCAGCTAAAACCTGTGGCGACATGATTGTTCGCACTCTGATGACATCCCTTATAGACACAGGAATGTTTTCTTATTTCCAAAGTGGTTCACAATTGTTTTTTTGTCAGTTGGAAAAAAACCAGACTTGTTGGTGTATGGCAGGTGAATCACCATAGTAAACGGATAGTATCATTGTATATGTTTTGCCTGGTGATATGTTTTGTTGTATACTAAAACAAGCACTAAGATAGTATCATCATTTCTATCTATGGACTGTTGGAGACCCACATAAAGGCATACGGTAAACCAACTGACATTCCCTTCTTCATATTAACCTCTCTGATTGGCTGTCGTGTCCACAGATCCAATAAGGAGAGCTCGGTCCACTCCCAGAGATCTGTCCATCACCACAGCCCCACCTCCTCTGTCACCTCTGTGGGCTCTCTGTCCCGAGCCCAGTCCTCCACCCTCAATAGTCTGCTCAGTGCCTCTCACCCATCCCACACACCCCCCCACCCACAAGGGGATCCCTACGCCTCCATGGGCCCCCGAAGCCCCCAGGGCCCTGGATCACACCAGGGAGACCTGTACTGCCCTGGGGCCATTCACCCTCCACTTCAGAGGGGCCACGGCTTCCCACACGATCCATACGGCTCCACCTCCAGGATGCACCACCACCAGCAGCAGCACCACCAATTTCAACAACAGCAACAGCAGCAACAACAACAGCAGCAGCAACAACAACAGCAGCAGCAACAACAACTCCAGCACCAACAGTACCACTCCCAGTCATCCCAGGGCCACCCTCCCCAGCACTACCCTCACCCCCAGGGAGACCCCTTTACCATGTTGGCACGCGCCCAGCAGATGGTGGACATGCTGTCAGAAGAGAACAGGCTGCTCAAGCAGGAGATGGTGGTGTGCTCTGATAAGGTCAACAAGCTGCAGAAGGTAAAAAGTTGATTGTTTACACATTTAAAATACGAGGCAGGGTCACCAGGGTTGTGTAGGTTACTTTCTATATATAATCTGTTACAGTTAATTGTTACCTGTCCACAATTGTAATCAGTAACATAGCTTTTGGGTTATCCAAACTCTGTAACGTAATCTGAATACTTTCAGTTACTTTTAGATTATTTCCCCCTTAAAATGCACAGGTTAGTAGCTGGCACAGCCACAAAGTCATAAAATATGATTGAACAACATCTATTGCAGAATAAGTCAATGTTAGAGTTTACATAGCTGGCCATAAATGGATGTTGCATTTTACTTTCTGTGTTGGTTATGTAGGATTCTTCTAACCCATTGCTTTCTACTTCAGATAATAATACGATTAGGCTATATCAATTCATTTAATACCCCTTGATCTTCAAGAATAGGACTTGGAAATATAGATTAGCCAAATTGTTATACCTGAGCATAACCCCAAAACTAAGGACTAATTAGCCTAGGATTTTGTTGTTATGGAGGACTGATTGGAGCTCATAAATGCTGCTCTCAGAATGTCATGTTTTGAACACTACTGAAAAGTGCTATTTGGATGTGAAAAACTATACTAAACAAAAATATAAATGCAACATGTAAAGGGTTAGTCCTATGTTTCATGAGCTGAAATAAAAGATCCCAGTAATGTTCCAAATGCACAAAAATATTATTTCGGTCAAATTTTGTGCACACATGTTTACATCCCTGTTAGTGAGCATTTCTCCTTTGTCAAGATAATCCATCCACCTGACATGTGTGGAATACATACAGAAACCTAACCTAAAACCCCAAACAGCAAGCAATGCAGGTGTAGAAGCACGGTGGCTAGGAAAAACTCCCTAGAAAGGCCAAAACCTAGGAAGAAACCTAGAGAGGAACCAGGCTATGTGGGGTGGCCAGTCCTCTTCTGGCTGTGCCAGGTGGAGATTATAACAGAACATGGCCAAGATGTTCAAATGTTCAGAAATGACCAGCATGGTCATATAATAATAAGGCAGAACAGTTTAAACTGGAGTAGCAGCACGGCCAGGTGGACTGGGGACAGCAAGGAGTCATCATGTCAGGTAGTACTGAGGCATGGTCCTAGGGCTCAGGTCCTCCGAGAGAGAGAAAGAAAGAGAGAATTAGAGAGAGCACACTTAAATTCACACAGGACACCGAATAGGACAGGAGAAGTACTCCAGATATAACAAACTGACCCTAGCCCCCTGACACATAAACTACTGCGGCATAAATACTGGAGGCTGAGACAGGAGGGGTCAGGAGACACTGTGGCCCCACCTGAGGACACCCCCGGACAGGGCCAAACAGGAAGGATTTAACCCCACCCACTTTGCCAAAGCACAGCCCCCACACCACTAGAGGGATATCTTCAACCACCAACTTACCATCCTGAGACAAGGCTGAGTATAGCCCACAAAGTTCTCCGCCACGGCACAACCCAAGGGGGGGAGGGCGCGCCAACCCAGACAGGATAATCACATCAGTGACTCAACCCACTCAGGTGACGCACCCCTTCCAGGGACGGCATGAGAGAGCCCCTGTAAGCCAGTGACTCAGCCCCTGTAATAGGGTTAGAGGCAGAGAATCCCAGTGGAAAGAGGGGAACCGGCCAGGCAGAGAGCAAGGGCGGTTCGTTGCTCCAGAGCCTTTCCGTTCACCTTCCCAACCCAGACAGGATAATCACATCAGTGACTCAACCCACTCAGGTGACGCACCCCTTCCAGGGACGGCATGAGAGAGCCCCAGTAAGCCAGTGACTCAGCCCCTGTAATAGGGTTAGAGGCAGAGAATCCCAGTGGAAAGAGGGGAACCGGCCAGGCAGAGACAGCAAGGGCGGTTCGTTGCTCCAGAGCCTTTCCGTTCACCTTCCCAACCCAGACAGGATAATCACATCAGTGACTCAACCCACTCAGGTGACGCACCCCTTCCAGGGACGGCATGAGAGAGCCCCAGTAAGCCAGTGACTCAGCCCCTGTAATAGGGTTAGAGGCAGAGAATCCTAGTGGAAAGAGGGGAACCGGCCAGGCAGAGACAGCAAGGGCGGTTCGTTGCTCCAGAGCCTTTCCGTTCACCTTCCCAACCCAGACAGGATAATCACATCAGTGACTCAACCCACTCAGGTGACGCACCCCTTCCAGGGACGGCATGAGAGAGCCCCAGTAAGCCAGTGACTCAGCCCCTGTAATAGGGTTAGAGGCAGAGAATCCCAGTGGAAAGAGGGGAACCGGCCAGGCAGAGACAGCAAGGGCAGTTCGTTGCTCCAGAGCCTTTCCGTTCACCTTCCCACTCCTGGGCCAGACTACACTCAATCATATGACCCACTGAAGAGATGACTCTTCAGTAAAGACTTAAAGGTTGAGACCAAGTTTGTGTCTCTCACATGGGTAGGCAGAACGTTCCATAAAAATGGAGCTCTATAGGAGAAAGCCCTGCCTCCAGCTGTTTGTTTAGAAATTCTAGGGACAATTAGGAGGACTGCGTCTTGTGACCGTAGCGTACGTGTAGGTATGTACGGCAGGACCAAATCAGAGAGATAGGTAACTCGAGATGTCTCGAGTTTTGAGGGAGCATGCAATTGGCATACTGACTGCAGGAATGTCCACCAGAGCTGAATGTTAATTTCTCTACCATAAGCCACCTCCAATGTTTTAGAGAATTTGGCATTACGTCCAACCGGCCTCACAACTGCAGACCACGTGTAACCACGCCAGCCCAGAACCTCCACTTCCAGGTTCCCGCAGGTGAAGAACCTGGAAGTGGAGGTTCTGGGCTGGCGTGGTTCAAATCAAATCAAATCAATTTTGATTTGATTTGATTTGAACCACGCCAGCCCAGAACCTCCACTTCCAGGTTCTTCACCTGCGGGACCGTCTGTGACCAGCCACCCGGACAGCTAATGAAACTGACAATTTCTCTGTAATTAAATCCCTTTTGTGGGGGAAAACTAATTCTGATTGGCTGAGCCTGGCCCCCAGGTGGGTATGCCTTTGCCCTCCCAGGCCCACCCATGGCTGTGCCCCTGCCCAGTCATGTGAAATCCATAGGTTAGGGCATAATTTATTTATTTAAATTGACTGATTTCCTTATATGAA
Source organism: Oncorhynchus gorbuscha (assembly GCF_021184085.1). NCBI lineage: Eukaryota > Metazoa > Chordata > Actinopteri > Salmoniformes > Salmonidae > Oncorhynchus > Oncorhynchus gorbuscha. The sequence goes on from NC_060174.1 coordinate 82,724,228, forward strand.
CTGTGATGCATGTTGCGTTTATATTTTTGTTCAGTATAGATGGAAATTTTCCATGATGAAAATAATTCAACTCCAATTCAACATTGGGTAAAAATACACATATACATTTCCACAACAACCACAATCCGTAAGGCGCAAATAGGGCTACTGCGGTCATGAAATTTGGTCAGCCGGTTATCGTCTTGTAAATGCATGCCAGTCTCAGTAATTGACCACAGTAGTGTAAAGTGCTTAAGTAAAAATACTTGAAAGTATTACTAAAGTAATTTGGGGGGGTATCTGTACTTTACTTTACTATTTATATTTTTGACAACTTTTACTTTTACTTCACTACATTCCTAAGGATAATTATGTACTTTTTACTCCATACATTTTCCCTGTCACCCAAACGTTCTTGTTACAATTTGAATGCTTAGCACAACAGGAAAAAAGTCTAATTCACACACTTCTCAAAGGAACATAACTGGTCATCCCTACTGCCTCTGATCTGGAGGACTCACTGAACACACTCTTCCTTTGTAAATTATGCATGAGTGTTGGCGTGTGCCCCTGGCTATCCGTACATTTAAAAAAACAAGAAAATGGTGCCTTTTGGTTTGCTTCATATAAGGAGTTTGAAATTATTTATACTTTTACTTGTACTTTTACTAGGGTAGCCTAGTGGTTAGAGCGTTGGTCTTGTAACCGGAAGGTTGCAAGTTCAAACCCCCGAGCTGACAAGGTACAAATCTGTCGTTCTGCCCCTGAACAGTCAGTTAACCCACTGTTCCTAGGCCGTCATTGAAAATAAGAATTTGTTCTTAACTGACTTGCCTAGTTAAATAAAAAAATTAAAAAGTTAAAATACTTAAGTATATTTTAGCAATTATATTTAATATAGATATTTAAGTATATTTTAAACCACATACTTTTAGACTTTTACTGGGTGACTTTCACTTATACTTAAATAATTTTCAATTAAGTTATCTTTACTTTTACTCAAGTATGAAAATTGGGTACTTTTTCCACCACTGATTGATGGTTAATTAACAAACACGTTTAGCATCTCCAGGCCTTCGCATTCAAGCCACTGAAACACACCTTTGGAATATCTACATTGAAAAAAGTCTAATAAAACCATTTAATATACACCATCACATTCAATCCAGTATTTCTTTTAGGCAGGTCTAGAGAAACATTATGATATAAAGAAAATGTATTTCAGAAGAACAGAATGTGATTCGGCCTACTGCATGTTATCTGGGTATGCACCGTGCCATAGGCTGTAGGCAAGTTCATTTCGCAGACAAGATATGCTTATAAGTCCCGTGCCATTATTTTATATGATTTTATACGAAGAATATTATTTCACTTCGTTGAATAAAGTATATATTTTCCCATTCCGGAGTCAGTGCTCATATGAAGTAGATATGAGTGTAAAAGGGATATTTTGAAACAGGTCCAATACGCTATACGAGTTTGAGTTATTTGGCAACTTTAGTTGTGAATGATGCAAACCTTAGAATGTCTTAGAAATCAAAACATATACAGTTGAAGTCTGAAGTTTACATACACTTAGGTTGGAGTCATTAAAACTCCTTCTTCAACCACTCCGACAAATTTCTTGTTAATAAACTATAGTTTTGGCAAGTCGGTTAGGACATTTACTTTGTGCATGACACAAGTCATTTTTCCAACAATTGTTTACAGACAGATTAATTAATTGTATCACAATTCCAGTCGGTCAGAGGTTTACATACACTAAGTTGACTGTGCCTTTAAACTGCTTGGGAAATTCCAGAAAATGATGTCATGTCTTTAGAAGCTTCTAATAGGTTAATTGACATAATTTGAGTCAATTGGAGGTGTAGCTTTGGATGTATTTCAAGGCCTACCTTCAAACTCAGTGCCTCTTTGCTTGACATCATAGGAAAATCTAAAGAAATCAGCCAAGACCTCAGAAAAAAAATTGTAGACCCAAACAATTGTACGCCAGTATAAACACCATGGGACCACGCAGCTGTCACACCACTCAAGTAGGAGACGCGTTCTGTCTCCTAGAAATGAATGTACTTTTCGTGCGAAAAGGGCAAATCAATCCCAGAACAACAGCAAAGGACCTTGTGAAGATGCTGGAGGAAATCAGTACAAAAGTATATATATCCAAAGTAAAATGAGTCCTATATCGACGAACCTGAAAGGCCGCTCAGCAAGGAAGACGCCACTGCTCCAAAACCACCATGAAAAAACCAGACTACGGTTTGCAAATCCACATGGGGACAAAGGTCATACTTTTTGGAGAAATGTCCTCTGGTCTGATGAAACAAGAATAGAACTGTTTGGCCATAATTACCATCGTTATGTTTTGGAGGAAAAAGGGGGAGGCCTACAAGACGATGAACACCATCCCAACCATGAAGCAAGGGGTGGCAGCATCACGTTGTGGGTGTGCTTTGCTACTGGAGGGACTGGTGCACTTCACAAAATAGATGGCATCATGAGGGAGGACAATTATGTAGATATATTGAAGCAACATCTCGAGATCAGCCAGAAAGTTAAAGCTTGGTCGCAAATGGGTCTTCCAAGTGGACAATGACCTCAAGCATACTTCCAAAGTTGTGGCAAAATAGCTTAAGGACAACAAAGTTAAGGTATTGGAGTGGCCATCACAAAGCCCTAACCTCAATCCCATAGAACATTTGTGGGCAGAACTGAAAAAGCGTGTGCGAGCAAGGAGGCCTACAAACCTGACTCAGTTACACCACTGTCAAGAGGAATGGGCCAAAATTCACCCAACTTATTGTGGGAAGCTTGTGGAAGGCTACCTGAAACGTTTGACCCAAGTTAAACAATTTAAAGGCAATGCTACCAAATACTAATTGAATGTATGTAAACTTCTGACCCACTGGGAATGAAAGATGAAAGAAATAAAAGCTGAAATTAATCATTCTCTCTATTATTATTCTGACAACTCATATTCTTAAAATTAAGTGGTGATCCTAACTGACCTAAAACAGGGAATTTTTACTAGGATTAAATGTCAGGAATTGTGAAAAACTGAGTTTACATGTATTTGACTAAGGTGTATGTACACTTCTGACTTCAACTGTAACTGTAGGGCTGCAAGATGTGAGTATAGGCTATTGATGATTTTAAAAAGTTACAACAAAAGCTTATGGTCGGTTCCTTGCCTCTCAAGTGATCATATTTTCACCTATCAGACTTTTAGCAATTAAATATTGCCTTTACTAATACAGTACCAGTCAAAACTTTGAACTTTTTACACATTCCAGGGTTTTTCTTTATTTTATTTTTTACAAAGGGTGGATACTTTGAAGAATCTCAAATATACAATATATTTTCATTTGTTTAACACTTTCTTGGTTACTACATGATTTCATATGTGTTATTTAATAGTATTTATGTTAGTATTGATGTCTACACTATTATTCTACAATGTAGAAAATAGTACAAATAAAGAAAAACCATTGAATGAGTAGGACTGTCCAAACTTTTGACTGATACCGTATGTAAAATGAGTTTAAATTTAGAATGTCAGGAACATGTTATGTCAGGAATGTCAGGAACATATTTAGAATGTCAGGAACATGTTATGTCAGGAATGTCAGGAACATATTTAGAATGTCAGGAACATGTTATGTCAGGAATGTCAGGAACATATTTAGAATGTCAGGAACATGTTATGTCAGGAATGTCAGGAACATATTTAGAATGTCAGGAACATGTTATGTCAGGAATGTCAGGAACATATTTAGAATGTCAGGAACATGTTATGTCAGGAATGTCAGGAACATATTTAGAATGTCAGGAACATGTTATGTCAGGAATGTCAGGAACATATTTAGAATGTCAGGAACAGTTGCAGTGGGGAAAATACATGTCATCCATACAGTATGCACTCATTTTTCAATCATGCCGGGTAGGCTACTCCGGTTTTATAGCAGAGCTATAGACATATCTGTGTTTATAAGAACACGTGTTTCCCATCAATCATTAAAGCATGCAGCCTCTTAATGCGCTACAGGTAGTGTGATATTCTGCCCAGACTATTTATGCCATGAGCTCTCCAACCCTGTTCCTACAGCTACCCCATGCTTAATTTGGGCAACCAAGTGGAATCTGTTCGGGAACATCGATAGTAACATGTTTTCACAGCAAAACATATTTCATTAAACAGTTGACAGCCCCTCTCACTCAAGAAAGGAATGGAGGAGAGAGAGGAGGAGATGGAAACGCACAGTGGTGTGGGTGTTTGATGTGATTTTTCGATTGCATTTGCATTGATGTTAGAGGGACAATAGAGTACCAGGGCCCGGTTTCCCTATAGCGATGGAACTTGGGCAAATCGAGTGTTTTAACAACGGCTGAAGATGTAACATGCGTTTCCCAAACACCACACAGAGAGAGTGTTCGCTAAGTGCGTCGTTGAGGCATGTGTGGATACTGATAGGATCGAAAGAAAGAAAGCACTGCTCTCGGATCCGCGTTCTACCTTTCCAATCTTACCTTAACATTATAATTATTCGACAATACTGATGATGGCTCAGCTCCTATAGCTATATCACATATGGCTACAAATATTGAGGCAGCTTATTCTAATGTTTACCCTATAATAAGGCACTAAATCAAGATTTGGCACATCATAAAAAATAAATGGACATTAGCATAAATAGCACAAAAAAGCTCAATTAAATGAACATGACAACATGACATTTATTTCACTATTATTCAAATATATAGGTCTATGTAGCCTATACTGTATTTATCTTTTAATACAGTCATTTCGCTTTTCATTTGAAACGTCTTTATGTCCTTCACTTGTTATGCAAAGAAATAGGCAACTTTGTATGTGTAGTCACTGTCACATTTATCTCTTGAAGTTATCAGTCACAGAAAGACAGATAAACATCTTGATTTTGTGTTTAGCAGAGATCTTCTGTGTATAAAGTGACGCGGAAGGGCAAAAAGTACTTAACTGTTCTACGAGTGATCTGACGCAGTCGTTAAATAAAGAGCGTTTTCAATAGAAACTTAAGTAAGTATAGTTTTTTGAAATCGCTCGGATTTAATGATGCTCATACG
>NC_060174.1:82731809-82804932 GCF_021184085.1 Oncorhynchus gorbuscha
TGGATGTTTCATGGCCCAGCCTGGTTGACTTAACACTGAACTAAATATTATTTTAACGTTTGGACCAGAAATAATGGCCTGTTTTGTTTCAGGCCAATTTTCTCGTGACTCCATTAGAGAATGGGGACCTCCTCCACTCCCTCTGCGGGGAAATGTGTGCATGTAAAGTTATTGTTTTGTTTTTGTTTGCTCGATTTTGCTGAGCAACCGGGCCCCAGGGCGTTTTATGTGCGTGGAACGAAAGTTTGGATCTTAAGAACTTGAGTTCCACATCGACTCCGAGTCCAGGCCTATTAAATTCTCTTCGGGGGATTGTGAATTCCCTCCACCTCCATATTCACATTAATCCATGGCCCCGCTGTCTGTATGGCTACATTTACACAATCACAGAGCTGTATGTCGAAATTCTGTTTGAGCTGTTTAATAGCACCAAAATCCCCATACATAGCATGCATATTAACTAGAGGCTGACCACATTGAATGTGCAAGTCTGCAAGGAGTTTAACAGTGTGTTCTTTAAGGAGCTTAATTCCCCAGTTTTAACATGTTGTCTTGCCATTTTATGATCTAATTTCCTGCAAAGATTTGATTTATGAGAATTAGAGTATATTTGGGTATGCCTTTGTGTACGCACACACAAGTTTGCATGTATGTGTGTGTTCACGGGCATTTGAGTGTGCACAGTGTGTCTCTTTGGCCACACTCTGACCTGACTTTGGCAATGACATTCTCTGTTGCAGAGCGCATGGAAACTGCCAACAAACAGCTAGCTGCTAAGGAGTGTGAGGGATCGGAAGACAACCGCAAGACCATCTCTCAGCTACTCACCCAGAGTGAGTACATCACTAACACAGCTACCAGGGAACACCAGGCCAGGCCTCTCCAACATTCTACATTCAGTCTGAACATACCTCTGTGTGGCCTCATCAGTAAGGACATAACCAGGCAAAGGGTCTGGGGTTCATGTACTGTAGAACACAACGTATCCACTAGAAATGTCATTCAAGTCACTGTTTTTGACGGTCCAATGAGGCCATTCTTATCTCAATATCAAATCATTTCTGGTCAACAATTAAGTACCTTCCTGTGATTGTGTTCAATTAAAATGGTCAAAAATAAACAAAAATAGCTTCTTAGCAAAGATACATTTAGCCAGGACTGTCTGTGAGTGGTTTGAGTGGGGAGGGGAAACCTTAAAACTATCTGTTATTGGCAGAGAGGTTTGGAACTCTCTTTCATATTGGTCTATTAACTCATTTACCACCAGGCAGGCCAAAACTCCATCCCACCAAAACAGGCAGAAATGTCACTGTCTTTTCAAACAGCTCTTAAACTTTAAGGGCATTATCATAAATGTCACAATATCACAGTATTCCCCACTCCTTTGCATTCAGAACAGCCTCAATTTGTCAGTGCATGGACCCTACAAGGTGTCGAAAGCGTTCCATAGAGATGCTGGCCCATGTTGACTCCAATGCTTCCCACAGTTGTGTCAAGTTGGCTGGATGTCCTTTGGGTGGTGGACCATTCTTGATACACACAGGAAACTGTTGAGCGTGAAAGACGCAGCAGCGTTGCAGTTCTTGACACAAATCGGTGCGCCTGACACCTACTACCATACCCTGTTTAAAGGCACTTATATATTTTGTCTTGCCTGTTCACCCTCTGAATGGCACACATACACAATCCATGTCTCAACTGTCTCCTCCCCTTCATCTACACTGATTGAAGTGGATTTAAGTGCCATCAATAAGGAATCATAGCTTTCACCTGGATAGTCTATGTCATTAAACATTTTTATACAATGTTTTGTGTACTCAGTGTATATACAACACAGAAAATCATGTTTTTGACTGCACTGGGCATTTAACAAAAATGACACACACAAAACACATTTGTTTATGATGTTTAGTTAATGAAAAGGAACCTTCGCACACTCAGTATCAATGTACAATTTTAAATGTATTAGGCTGAGCTTTCGGTCATCAGACCTTCATCAGAGCAAAAAGTAAGCTCATGACATAACTACTTTAGTAAATGAAAGGAATATCACTTCTTCAGAGGGCTAGTCCTCAGTGTGTTGTGTATGTGTCTCCCAGACAAAGAGACTGTGCGTGAGAAGGAGAAGCTGGAGATAGAGCTGAACGCCCTGCGCTCCACCACGGACGACCAGAGACGACACATTGAGATTAGAGACCAGGCTCTCAACAATGCCCAGGCCAAAGTAGTCAAACTAGAGGAGGAGGTGAGGATCTGACTTAGTCTATCAAGCTTTATGTATCATAATGTTCTCACTTGCTTCATGAATAGGTGATATCAGAAATGTCTTGGATACTTGAATTCATCCTGGCATCAGTTCAGTTGATTGAGCTTGAGGTAATCTCGGTTATCCAGAAGTCAAGTTCTCTCACCAAAGTTTGTCAATTCCTTTTTTCTTCTGGGGGGGATGTCAATAACAATTATGACGACCTTTGTGGAAAGGAAGGAAGTGAAGTCTCCTCCCTCGCAAACGGAAACTCTCGGCCAAACCCCTTCCGTTAATTTCACCCATGTTTATCATGGCCAAAAAGCAAATGTCTGTTTTCATGAATTTTACTATAGACCATTTTGACTTTGTGGCTGTGGAATCTAGTGGAAACCACTTATCATGCTCACATGACTTGAAAATCACCGTACCAGTTTAAGTACCACTTTCACCCAATCCTGATTCGTCCAGATAATCAACAACGAAAACCCCAAACCAGGAAATACTGCTGCTCGTAATCACATAATTCTGTGAGCCTTGACAGATCCTCGCCGTTTCATCTGTCCACGAGAATCTGTCCACGACAGATTAAGTTCGGGGATATATTTATGCCCCCTGATGGACAAGCATAGGCATGACTTTCTGTTGAGCGTAAAATAATCTAGCTCTCTTCCCTGTCTTCCTCTGGTTGTGTCACCATTGAGCTTGATAGCCTGATAATGTCAATATTGAACCACAATGTCATCCATCCTATCACCTGGTATTGATTACATTATTGGCTGAAGACAGGGTCTGGTATGCTTTCAGTTGTGATCCATGGGGTTGGTTTGCACTGGTTAAAAGGGTAAGATGGAAGACTGCAAAGTGGGTTTAAATTGACTCAAAACATCATTTCTTGTTAACGAAGCAACTGCTACTAGTCCTCAGATCCAAAACAGTGAAAACCACAAACAATCCCCCAAATAAAGATCCTTCCTCTTTGAAGTTTATTCCCTCAGAAGTCAGTGTTTCTGATAAGATCGGTATGTCCCACTACAGTGAGCAGATAGCTGTCCCTGATGACTAGAGGGTAAATCACCCCAGCCTTGCCCCTGGTCTAGCCTACTAGAGGCCAGAGAAATGCAAAAGGCCTCTGTGACCTTGTGTGGGCCTGGACAGAACTCCCCTGTGGAAAACTGGAGCTGCTCTGAGCATTGATGCCCCTGGCTGGTAGGTTCTGTTTGTTGGCTGGTAATGTGTCTGAAATAGCCTGGCCACAGCCCAGAGGGCCAGTTAGCCAGTGGGCTGAGTGGAGCAGGAAACGAACCGGTAGTGTCCTAAAAAGCACAGGGCTGCTCCACTTCTTCTGCCCGGCACCACCACAAACGCCTGCTTGTTTCCCCGAACAAAGGCTGTCGAGTTTGAGCTTTATATCTGCCATGAAAGTTCTGAACAGGGCCAGATTCTTTGCCTGCTCTCTCTCTCCTCTGTGTGGGAACATTGTATATGCTTCTCTATTTCTCCCTCTTTCTCTCTTTTCCTCTCTTTCTTTACAGAGAGACTCCCTGAGCTAAATCAGTCTATTGAGTGGAGCCACAGTTATATCTCCTGTTGCAGTTCAAAGGGGCTGCAGTGCAGAGGGACTTTGAGACATAGGCATCGGGTACACAATAGCTGCATTATCTTGGAGTGGGCTGTTGGGGTTGGTTACTGGGTGGGGTTGTTTGGACGAAAGGGGGCACCTGTTTCCCTGTCTCCTCCCTGGTCGTATTTCACTCATTGTCAAATACCTAATAGGACTGAATAGTTGACAGCAATTATATTGTGGCACAAAGAAGGTGAAAGTATTGCTTTCACCAACCCAGTCAGGTTTCTGGAATGAAATGCAAACTCCCTACTTCCTGTCTACTTCCTTTCTGTGCCCTGACCACATCCTGTCTGTGTGTTTTGTCTCCCTGGCTGAAGCTGAAGAAGAAGCAGGTGTATGTGGAGAAGGTGGAGCGCATGCAGCAGGCCCTGGCCCAGCTCCAGGCTGCCTGTGAGAAGAGAGAGCAGCTGGAGCACCGCTTACGCACGCGGCTGGAGAGGGAGCTGGAGTCACTGCGCATGCAGCAGGTGAGACACACATGGTGTGTTAAAGACACGGAAACAAAGCAGTGTCTCAGCTGCAGTCAGCGTTAGCGGGGCGCCCTGACCCAGAATTTCAGGCTCTTTCTCTCCCAAAATGTTCTCTTCCATAAATTCCATCGTGTCTTCCTGTGTGTCCAAGCGAAACACCACAGAATGTTTTCCTATCAGTTAAGCGAGGCCAGGTCATTCAGGCCAGGGGGATGCTGGGAATGTGGGGGAAATGTTGCAGCTGACAGAACAAGTTCTGTCTGCGGAGGGAGAGAAAGAGGAAGAGCAGCCATATGTATATTCCAGTCAAGCCTTTGGGAGAAGACAGACTGCCTGGTCAACAAAGATGACAGACAGACTTGGAGCCCTGCCTCTCTACCAGCCAGTGTTGCCATAGGCCAGTGGTTCCCAAACTTTTTATAGTCACGAACCCCTTCAAACGTTCAACCTCCAGCTGCGTACCCCCTCTAGCACCAGGGTCAACATACTCTCAAATGTTGTTTTTTGTCATCATTGTAAGCCTGCCACACACACACTATATGATACATGTATTTAACATAAGAATGAGGGTCAGTTTTTGTCACAACCCGGCAAAGTCTTATAGGACCAGGGCACAAATAATAATATAATAATAATCAATCATTTTGCTCTTTATTTAACCATCTTACATATAAAACCTTATTTGTTCATCAAAAATGGTGCATGACTCACCACAGATTAATGAGAAGTGTGTGCTTGAAAGGCTGGACATAACTCTGCAATGTTGGGTTGTATTGGAGAGAGTCTCAGTCTTAAATCATTTTTCACACCGTCTGTGCCTGTATTTAGTTTTCATGCTAGTGAGGGCTGAGAATACACTCTCACTCACATAGGTACGTGGTTGCAAAGGGCATCAGTGTCTTAACACAGACACTTAGACACATAAATCTGGCAGTGGCTTCTGATTAATCACTTTTCACTGAACTTGTTGAATCCAGTTGTTTGTGTCGTCCGTTTCGGGAAAGTACCTGCGTAATTGCGCACCTAACTCACTCAAGTGCTTCACTATATCACATTTGACATTGTCCGTAAGCTTGAGTTCATTTGCACACAAAACATCTTACAATGATGGACCTGTGTGTTGTCCTTGTTAATGCAGACAGAGAAGAGCTCCAACTTCTTAATCACAGCCTCAGTTTTGTCCCACACATTGATTATAGTTGTGGAAAGTCCCTGTAATCCTAGATTCAGATCATTCAGGCGACATCACCCAGACAGGCCAGTCCTGTGAGAAACTCGTCATCATACAAACGGTCAGACAAGTTAAAATTATGGTCAGTTAAAAAAACTTTAAGCTCGTCTCTCAATTTAAAAAAAAAAAAAAGTGTCAATACTTTGCCCCTTGATAACCTGCACACTTGTGTATGTTGTAAAAGCGTTTCTGCATAGTGCATAAAATATGAGAGTTCAGGGGCCTTGCTTTAATAAAGTTAACCATTTTTACTGTAGTGTCCAAAACATCTTTCAAGCTGTCAGGCATTCCTTTGGCAGCAAGAGCCTCTCAGTGGATACTGCAGTGTAAACAAGTGATGTCGGGAGCAACTGCTTGTACGTACGTTACCACTCCACTATGTCTCCCTGTCATGGCTTTTGCACCATCAGTACAGATACCAACACCTCTTGACCACCAAAGTCCATTTGATGTCACAAAGCTGTCCAGTACTTTAAAAAGATCCTCTCCTGTTGTCCTGGTTTCCAGTGGTTTGCAGAAGAGGATGTCTTTCTTAATTGACCCCCCCCCCCATAAACGTAACGGACATACACCAGGAGCTGTGCCAGGGCCGCCACATCTGTTGACTCATCCATGTGTAACGCATAGAATTCACTGGCTTGTATGCGAAGCAGTAATTGTTTCAAAACATCTCCTGCCTGTATTTGACATTGTTGTTATTTCGCTGAACACTAGATGGTTTAATTTTATTTTTGGCAGTGAAACAAGGCTACCCAGGTTAGAAAAAACATCACCAAAATGTATAGCCCTGTTGGAAAATCTAAATGGACTGTTTGAAAATGTGAATAACATTTTTATTTGGCGTACCCCGACTGCATTCCGCGTACCTCTGGGGCCATGGTTTAGACAGCATTTGTGTGTATTACAAATGCATAAGTGCCTGTGACTGCAAGTTGATGCCTCACTTGGATGGCAGTTGAGCTCTTGAATAGTTGAGGTTTACTGACAAACATACCTTCCACCCCCATTGTCTCCACTCCCCCCATCCAGAGACAAGGTGGCTCCCAGAGCAGCAGCAGTGGTCAGGAGTACAGTGCCACGGCCCTGATGGAGCACCTGAGGGAGAAAGAGGAGAGAATCCTGGCTCTGGAGGCAGACATGACCAAATGGGAGCAGAAATACCTGGAGGAGAGCGTTATGAGGCAGTTTGCCCTGGACGCCGCCGCCTCTGTCGCCACCCAGAGGGACACATTGTCGTCGGTGATAAGCCACTCCCCCAGCAGCAGCTATGAGCAGCAGCTGTCAGTGGAGGCTCGTATCCAGAAGGAGGAGGAGGAAATCCTCATGGCCAACCGCCGCTGTCTAGACATGGAAAGCAGGTAAATAGCTGTGTGTTTGATCTTTGGAATGACTGTGGAAGCGTTTCAATTTGATATAATATTAAATATATTCTGTACAGACCACTATACAGATACTATCCTTAACAGCCTAACACACCCACTTACCCTACCCCCATAACCTCAGTACAGCAAAGCAACCATGACCCCAGTCAAACCCAGACTATAACTCCTATTGTTCTTACTGATCATACAGAACACGATAGAAGTCTTTACGGTACATGTAATGCATTCTGCACATTACAGGATGTTGTACTTCCTTTTATTTGAATAACTGTACTCATGTCCCATCCCACAGGATCAAGAACCTGCACGCCCAGATCATAGAGAAGGATGCCATGATCAAGGTGCTCCATCAGCGTTCCAGGAAGGATCCCAACAAGGACCGGGACGCCCAGTCCATCATGCGTCCCTCCAAGTCCCTGATGTCCATCGCCAACACGGGGGGCTCGGGCCTGCTCTCCCACAGCCTTGGCCTCAGCAGCTCACCCATCACAGAGGAGCGCAAGGACAGCAGCTGGAAGGGCAGCCTGGGTGCAAATGCTATTGGTTTTCATGTTATGTTGTGTGATGTGCCACGTAACAAAGGCTTTTTAAGTTTTCCCTTCTTATATTTGAATTGAGTGGGGTAGATACTGGAACTGCAGACTTGAGGAGAGATTTCTAATTACACATCATTCCTTATATACAATATAGTGCACTACTTTTGACTAGACTCAGCCTAGGGCTCTTGTGAAAAGTACTGCACTATAAGTGGCATAGGTTGTCATTTCAGATGCATGGTAGAGGGACAACAGCTGTAAGTCTGGTTCAGAGGAAGAGGGCAGGGATAGTACAGGAAGTTGATTCACATGCCTCAGATGTGTTAGTCAGAACGTGATGATGGACAGACAAAGGGGTATGGAGGGTGTCAAGGACATGAATGGTCGTCAGCTGTGGGTATGGAATGTACAGTTCAGTAGTAATCATCAGGCTGAATAACAATCGGGTGGTCTTGAAGGAGGGTGGGAAGTTAAATATTATCCAATGGTGCAATGCTGCTGGCTCACTCAGATTTTATATTTTCAGTAGGGACTGAATGAATGCTGTTTAATTGTTGTGTGCATTCTGAATGTACTGTGTGTTACTATCTACTTCAACTTGCTTCCATGTGCATGAATAAAAAACTTGAGAGCTTGTCATGGGTAACCCAGCACCACCACATATCTAACAGGTTTCCTCTGTTCTCTCCCCTCAGGAATTCTGTTGGGTCCAGAGTACCGTACTGACTCTCTGAAGACAGAGTCCATCTCGTCATCTCCCTCTCCGGTCCTGCCCCTGACAGGGGGTCACTCTAAGACAGGCAGCAGGGACAGCTGCACTCAGACAGACAAGGGCCAGAGCCAGGGTCAGGAGGCTAGCAGCAAGCCCAGCACCCCAGCCATGCAAAGCATGACCCTGCCAAGCCGACTCTCTAGCCCCAGCCCTGTTTACATACCAGACCGCATCGCAGGTACAGTAGGACATGGCAGGCTGCCAGCTTTAGGGCTATGTTCTAGTATATTACATTCAATACGTTTTTAGTCAAAGCTCCACGTTAGTGTAGTTTGCTGTGGACACAAGTAGGGCCAGGGGTTTTTCCTGACCACAGGTCCTAATTATAGGCTTTAATTATAGCCTTTAACTAGGGTCCAGAGTCAGACCCAGATAATATTGAGTGTTTGCTGTCTGCAATTTGAGAAATATAAACGTTGAATTAGACCTGACTCACGAGGATGCAGCTGCAATGTGCAGTGCAAACACTGCAGAATGGCAAACAACACTTGTGATTGTCAGTGTGGCCCATCACTTCAGGCAATAGACTGACCTGAATCGTTTCTAGGAAAATGATCTAACCAAGAACAAATACACTTTTGTTTAAAATCTGTTTTGACGTGTTGCGAGACTAATTCAAGAAATAATCCAAGAACTACAAATTTGTTTCAACCATATAAAGAAGTGGAGTTATGAAACCAATACAGTAGCTGGAGGGGAAGTGGATAAGCAAGAGTGGGTCAGATGCTCTGGATGGGTAATTTGGGGTCAAACATCCTATCAAATATAGTGTGCTGGATATTATTTTCTCTAAGGCAAATCACCTATTCCCTTTAGAGTGCACTACTTATAGTGCCTTCAGAAAGTATTCACACTTCTAGTCTTTTTCCATATTTTGTTGTGTTAGTCTGAATATTACATTTGTTTAAAACAATTTCACTGGCCTACACACAATACCCAATAATGTAAAAGTTACAAATGAATAAAAAATGAAAAGCTGAAATGTCTTGAGACTAGAAGTATCCAACCCCTTTGTTATGAAAGCCCAACAGTAAATAAGTTAAGGAGTAAAAACATGCTCATAGTCCGCCCCATCCCGCATGCGGTATCAAAAACCTCATAGTCCGCCCCATCCCGCATGCGGTATCGTTACTACAGCCTCAAGCTCATTACCATAACGCAACGATATGCTCCACTGGCTTCCAGTTGAAGCTCGCATCCGCTACAAGACCATGGTGCTTGCCTACGGAGCTGTGAGGGGAACGGCACCTCAGTACCTCCAGGCTCTGATCAGGCCCTACACCCAAGCAAGGGCACTGCGTTCATCCACCTCTGGCCTGCTCGCCTCCCTACCACTGAGGAAGTACAGCTCCCGCTCAGCCCAGTCAAAACTGTTCGCTGCTCTGGCCCCCCAATGGTGGAACAAACTCCCTCACGACGCCAGGACAGCGGAGTCAATCACCACCTTCCGGAGACACCTGAAACAACACCTCTTTAAGGAATACCTAGGATAGGATAAGTAATCCCTCTCACCCCCCCCTTTAAGATTTAGATGCACTATTGTAAAGTGACTGTTCCACTGGATGTCATAAGGTGAATGCACCAATTTGTAAGTCGCTCTGGATAAGAGCGTCTGCTAAATGACTTAAATGTAAATGTAAATGCAACGTTAGCGATTTCTAAAAATCACAAATGAAATGAAATAAATATGCCTGCTCTCAAGATTATCCTTTTCTTAACAATCCTGTCGTCTCAGATTTTCAAAATATGCTTTAGAACCAGAGAAAATCAATAATTTGTGTAAGAGTGGTGATAGCTAGCTTAGCATTTAGCATTAGCATTTAGCACGCAACATATTCACAAAAACCGTTTTGTTACTATGCATTTGGCTACCGAAACTAACCGAAAATTCAGTCACCTACACGTCGAACTTTTTTCCAAATTAACTCCATAATATCGACTGAAACATGGAAAACGTTGTTTGAATCAATCCTCAAGGTGTTTTGTCATATATCTCTTCATTGAAATGCCGTTCCTGGAAGCCTGCATTCTTCTCTGATTCGGATGGAAAAATACTGGTAGCTGACTTTTGCGCACCAATTTCCATGCAGACACCGTGCGGGAGACTTGGCAATTGTAGTCTCTTATGGTCAATCTTCCAATGATATGCCTACAAATACGTCACAATGCTGCAGACACCTTGGGGAAACGATAGAAAGTGTCCGTTCATTCCTGTCGCATTCACAGCCATATAAGGCGATCATGGAAAACGTAGCTTCAGAAATCCTGTTAATTTCCTGGTCGCTCAAACATCTTGGTTTTGCCTGAAGGTTTTGTTATAAGGCACTCACAGTGAAAATCTTTGCAGTTCTGGAAACGTCAGAGTGTCTTCTTTCCAAAACTATCAATTCCAAGCATAGTCGAGCATCTTTTCGTGACAAAATATTGCGCTTAAAACGGGCACGTCTTTTTATCCAAAAATGAAATAATGCCCCTAGAGGACTAACAGGTTAAAACCTGTTGTGACTAGGGGGCAGTATTTTCATTTTTGGAGAAAAAAAACGTTCCCGTAGTAAACGGGATAATTTGTCAGGACAAGATGCTAGAATATGCATATAATTGACAGTTTAGGATAGAAAACACTCTAAAGTTTCCAAAACTGTGAGTGAAAACATCCGAAGCTCATCAAAGGTAAACAATTTAATTTGATTGCTTTTCTGATTTCTGTGACCAAGTTACCTGCTGCTAGCTGGACAAAATGCTATGCTAGGCTATTGATAAACTTACACAAATGCTTGTCTAGCTTTGGCTGTAAAGCATATTTTGAAAATCTGAGATGACAGGGTGATTAACAAAAGGCTAAGCTGTGTCTCAATATATTTCATTTGCGATTTTCATGAATAGGAACATTTTCTAGGAATATTTATGTCCGTTGCGTTATGCTAATTAGTGTCAGGCGATGATTACGCTCCCGCATGCGGGATGGGGAGTCACTATTAACAAGTCACACTGTTTAACAGGATTTTTTATGATTATCTCATCTCTGTACCCTGCACATACAATTATCTGTAAGGCCCCTCAGTTGAGCAGTGAATTTCAAACACAGAATCAACCACAAAGACAAGGGAGGTTTTCCAATGCCTCGTGAAGAAGGGCACCTATTGGTAGAAGTAGGCATTGAATATCCCCTTGAACACGGTGAAGTTATTAATTACACTTTGAATGGTCTATCTATACACCCAGTCACTACAAAGATATAGGTGTCTTTCTTAACTCAGTTGCCTGAGAAGAAGGAAACCGCTCAGGGATTTCTCCATGAGGACAATGGTGACTTTAAATCAGTGACAGAGTTTAATGGCCATGATAGGACAAAACATAGGGTGGATCAACAACATTGTAGTTACTCCACAATACTAAGCTAAATGACAGTAAAAAGAAGGAAGCCTATACAGAATACAAATATTCCAAATGTGCATCCTGTTTGCTACAAGGCACTAAAGTAATACTCCAACAAATGTGTCAAAACAATTTTTTTGTCCTGAATCCAAAGTGTTGTGTTTGGAGCTAATCCAATACAACACATTGCCGAGAACAACTCTCCATATTTTCAAGCATAATGGTGGCTACATCATGTTATGGGTATGCTTGTAATCAATAAGAACTGGGAAGTTTTTCAGGAAAAAAAATGAACCGAATGGAGCTAAGCACAGGCAAAATCCTCAAGGAAAACCTGTTTGTCTGCTTTCCACCAAAAAACTGTAAGATTAATTCACCTTTCAGCAGGACAATAACCTAAAACACAAGGCCAAATCTACACAACGGAGTTGCTTACAAGAAGCCAGTGAATGTTCCTGAATGGCTGAGTTACAGTTTTGACTTAAATCTGCTTGAAAATCTATGGCAAGACCTGAAAGTGGTTGTCTAGCACTGATCAACAACCAATTTGACAGAGCTTGAAGAATTTTGAAAAGAGGAATGGCCAAATGTTGCAAAACCCAGGTGTGGAAAGCTCTTAGAGACTTACCTAGAAAGACTCACAGCTGTAATTGCTGCCCGAGGTGCTTCTACAAAGTATTACATTTGTGTAAATTATATATTTCTGTATTTAATTTTCAATAAATTTGCTGCAATTTCTAAAAACATGTTTTTCATTTGTCATTATGGGGTATTGTGTGTAGGGGATGGGTGAGGTGAAAAAATCTATTTAATCCATTTTGAATTCAGGCTGTAACACAACAAAATGTTGAATAAGTCAAGGGGTATGAATATTTTCTGAGGGCACTGTATGTGGCTCTGGTCAAGAGTAGTGATCTATATGGGGATTGGGGACTATGATGTCTTTGTTTTGGGGGTAGACATTCCCTTTGATCAGTTGACTAACCTTCTCCCTATTTGTCTGTAGATGTGCCTGTGTTCCATAGCAGTACCCTGGAAAGGCGCGCCCCTGTGCAGTCCCACCCCCAGCCCCCATCAGCCTCCCAACAGGAGTTGGACAACGACATGGTGGAGGTCCTCATCTGAAACTCAACCCCTGACCTCTGAACCGTGGCCTCTATAGGTCACAGGACAGGACAGGACGGGAGGACAAGTGTGTTTGTGCACTATCGACACATTCACACACACAAACACCTTCATACACACACTTTCAAAATAGGTGAAGGATTACTTTTTTTTCATGAAAAAAAATATATGTTTGGTGTTTAAATAGATGTCTGGTGTTTAACTAGGGTGTGTTAAAATGCACTATTTTTCTAGATGTGTTTTTAAAGAACAATACCGTGTTTTAATTAATACCATGTACAGTTTGAGTCAGGAGGTTTTAGTGTCATCAGAATGATCAATTAACTCTCTTGTACAGTGTTGCTGGAGGCTATTGGTTAACTAGCCCACTTGGACCAAATTTCTTGGCTACCATTCATTGCATTTATTGCACTACTTATTTTTCTGAGTGTGTTTCAAAACGTTGTTTTTTAACATTTAGTCTGACTTAGGTATTCTTATTTATGTGTGGTAGTACATTATTCACCAATGTTAGATGTGGCACTTGGGTAATCAAAGATATATTGTAAACTACAAAACATTATTTTAACCTGTAAATACTGTATTTAGATACTGTGTGTATGGCATGTGTATCATTTAACTGAACCGAATGGAATAGGTTTTTAGAAGCCATTCGGTTACATGGCACAGCCAGCCAAGGACCACAATGCACTGTTTAAAGTATTGGGGGCCCAGCCTCACATGTCACAGTGGAGAACATAGGGGGGCGAGAATCACACCTTTCTACTGTGGTCCAATGTGCTGCATGTGTGACCCCACTGGATGGGTTCAGTCTCTTTGAAGTACAGTGGAAGAGGTTTGGTGTTCACCAATGTGCCTATGCTTCAGTTATAAGGTTCTCCACCATACCTGTTAAGTGTAATTCATTCCAGTCTGGCTGGGTTTGGTTAGATTCTTCCGCCCAAACTTGCTTCAAATTATTTTAGGCCTAAAATAGTCCGTTGGGATTTTAACTTCTAGTTTATGCAACGAACAGACATTCTGGTAATTACCTGTCCTTCTAATTTACAAGCTTGATTGGCATTGTTTATATACGATGCATTTCAAAGTATTCAGACCCCTTGACTTTAAAAAAAAGTACGTTACAGCCTTATTCTAAAATGGATTAAATTGTTTTTTTCCCCCTCACCAATTTACACAATCCTGCATAATGAGAAAAAAAACCTGTAAAAACAGTTTTTTCGAGATTTTCGCAAAAAAAATCAATTATATTACATTTACATAAGTATTCAGACCATTTACTCAGTACTTTGTTGAAGCACTTTGCCAGCGATTACAGCCTCGAGTTGTCTTGGGTATGCGCTACAAGCTTGGCACACCTATATTTGAGGAGTTTCACCCATTCTTCACTGCAGATCCTCTCAAGCTCTGTCAGATTGGATGGGGAGCGTCGCTGCACAGCTATTTTCAGGTCTCTCTGATCGGGTTCAAGTCCGGGCTCTGGCTGGGCCACTCAAGGACATTCAGAGACTTGTCCCGAAGCCACTCCTGCATTGTCTTGGCTGTGTGCTTAGGGTCGTTGTTCTGTTGAAAGGTAAACCTTCTCCCCAGTCTTAGGTCCTGAGAGCTCTGGAGCAGGTTTTCATTAAGGATCTCTCTGTACTTTGAGCCGTTCATCTTTCCCTCGATCCTGACTAGTCTCACAGTCCCTGCCGCTGAAAAACTTCCCCACAGCATGATGCTGCCACCAACATGCTTCACCGTAGGGATGGTGCCAGGTTTCCTCCAGACGTGACGCTTGGCATTCAGGCCAAAGAGTTCGATCTTGGTTTCATCAGACCAGAGAATCTTGTTTCTCATAGTCTGAGAGTCCTTTAGGTGCCTTTTGGCAAACTTCAAGCAGGGTGTCATGTGCCTTTTACTGAAGAGTGGCTTCCGTCTGGCCACTCTACCGTAAAGGCCTGAATGGTAGTGCTGCAGAGATGGTTGTCCTTTTGGAAGGTTCTCCCATCTCCATAGAGGAACTCTAGAGCTCTGTCAGAGTGACCATCAGTTTCTTGGTCCCCTCCCTGACCAAGTCCCTTGTCCCCCGATAGCTCAGTTTGGCCTGGCCAGCTCTAGGAATAGTCTTGGTGGTTCCAAACTTCTTCCATTTCAGAATGATGGAGGCCACTGTGTTCTTGGGGATGCTGCATGAATGTTTTGGTACCCTTCCCCAGATCTGTTTCTCGACACAATCCTGTCTCGGCGCTCTAACGACAATTCCTTCGACCTCGTGGCTTGGTTTTTGCTCAGACATGCACTGTCAACTGTGGGACCTTATATAGACAGGTGTGTGCCTTTCCAAATCATGTCCAATCAATCGAATTTATCCCAGGTGGACTCCAATCAAGTTGTAGACACATCTGAAGGATTATCAATGGAAACAGGATGCATCTGAGCTCAATTTAAAGTCTCATAGCAAAGGATCTGAATACTTATTTAAATAAGGTATTTGATTTTTAGGTTTATTAGATTTGCAAAAATTGATAAAAACCTGTTTTTGCTTTGTCATAACGTATGTGTATATTGATGAGGAAAAAGTTGTATTTAATCAATTTTAGAATAAGGCAGTAACCTAACAAAATGTTGAAAAGGGGAAGGGATCTGACTACTTTCCGAATGCACTGTATATGACATTATATGGCTGTGTTTAAAAGCAGACCAAATCTGATCTTTTTCCATTAATTGGTCGTTTGACCAATCAGTTCAGCTCTTTTGCCAATAAATGGGCAAAAGATCAGAATTGGTCTGGCTGTGTGTAGCCTATGTGGTGATAAAAGAGTGTTAGCAGTTGAAATCCAAGACAGTTTCATAACTGCACATCCCTTGCTTTTGACCAAAGGTAACAGAATTAGTTTATCTATAGTTCGTTTTACAGACAACGATCATATAATATATCACGTCAGCAACTTTTTAACAGTGACTTTGAAATATTCACCCACATCACCATCTAGGTAGCAGTTGTGAACATTTCCAATCCAAAGCCAAAAATATGGGACCAAATAAACACTCCACCAGCTGGTCACCTGGCTTGAAACCACTATTGTCTGTAGTTTCAAAAGTTTACAAGGGGGGCATTTTTAAAAAAGGAAAAAAAAAAAAGGTCAACAATGTGTCTCAACAAATTGAACTTCCCCTGCTCAAACAAACTGTCCCCTCATATCTACATTTCTTCAACCTGGCTGATGCTAGTAGGCCAGTGTTTAAGAGAACTATGTCAGTGTTGTAACTGAATGAAAAGCACACAGTTTTTGAAAATGTAACATTTGCAGCACAGGGGGTCATTTTCTCCCTGTCTAGTGTCAAGTTGGCTGTCCAGGATAGGCAATGGACCCTGGGAGTGGGGACTGAGGTTGAATGCTCTATTATGTTACACTTCAACTGAGGCTCAGGCCAGACTACCGCATTTGGGGCACCGACCTCCGGGCATTTATAACGCTATTCTACACATTTGTCATGAGGCTAATAAAAAATGTTGCCGTTTTAAAGCTAATTTCCTGCAATTCTACACTTTTTGCCATGGGGCAGAGATTTTATTTTTGCTGTTTTATAGCTTATCTCATGCTTTTGTTCACATTTTGACATGAGTCTGGGAAGATTTTGCTGTTTTAAAGCTAATTTCCTGCCTCCCGGGTGGCACAGCGGTTAAGGGCGCTTTACTGCAGCGTCAGCTGTGCCACCAGAGACTCTGGGTTCGCGCCCAGGCTCTGTCACAACCGGCCGCGACTGGGAGGTCCGTGGGGCGACGCACAATTGGCCTAGCGTCGTCCGGGTTAGGCCGGTAGGGATATCCTTGTCTCATCACACACCAGCGGCCCGCCACAGCCGGGCGGGCCGGGCGCAGCTAACCAAGGTTGCCAGGTGCACTGTGTTTCTTCCGGCACATTGGTATGGCTGGCTTCCGGGTTGGATGCGCGCTGTGTTAAGAAGCGTATGTATTCAACCTTTATCTCTCCCGAGCCCATACAGGAGTTGTACTGATGAGACAAGATAGTAGCTACTAACAATTGGGGAGAAAAGGGGGTAAACATTTAATTTAAAGCAAATTTCCTGCTATTCTACACAGAGGCACAGAGAAAATGTTGCAGATTTCCTACAATTCTACACATTTTGCTATCATATACTATTTGGGGGCCCCAACCCCCCAAATGCATTTTTTGTTTTTTGGGGAAGTGGGTATGCCCTGCGTGCCTGTTCGGTAATCCATCCCTGCTTAGGCTCATTTGGATGGCTATCAGTTGCACTTGCTGTTTTACCGTATGTAAATCAAAAATGTTCAATGGTTACATTTTAAAAAGGACAATGGATTTTAATATTCAACTTATTGGGAGAGCATTAAATGTTCTCTCGTGGTGTGACTGACAGTCATATGGACATTTCAAAGTCCCCATTATCAGGGACTGTACCAGCCTGTACCTGAAGCTTCAGAAGATGTTATTTATACTTAAATTAATTAAACTCTTAAAGCAAAAGTATTCCACTTAATCTGTTCTGATGGCAACTATTTTTTGTCCCACCCGAAGGCCAGTCCTTGAGTCTTGCTTCAAATTCCATCCCTAAATCACAAGGCCCTCTGTGTTCTGAGCCAGGAGCCAAACAATGTGCTGTATCCATTACTGTTAAACAACAGACAATTTCACAACTTCTCTCATGTTACAAGTGTTTAACATTTACAAGTTTAAGTCACAAAGTGAGCAGTAAGTGCCTGCAGACCTGCCTTATCAGTGTGGTGATGGGAATGATTCTCATCCAACTTTGTATTAATGTTTGTGATCAATCAAGTTGAAGATGGTACTGATAAACTCACCAACTATCTTTAAAGATGCAAGGTCTTCTAGTATTTTGGTGCATTTTCACAAAGTCAATACAATAGAAGCTGCTGTACAATCGCCATTCATGTTGAATTAAATTAATTCTAATCAAGATTGTTGTTTTTTTACAAAAATCATCTCATGCCGTTTCTGTGTGGTTTCACTATGATGTTCTCCTGACAATGTTCCAAATAATGACTTTCCAAATGTTTCAGAAAGTGAGTTCTCTTGGTTTAGAATTAATTTAATTTTTTAAATAAATAAATATACAATGTGACTCATTTTCATTCTGTGCATTATGCTCTATTGGAATGTTTACTACACATTGATTTCAATTGGGTGGTCTAGACTAAGGTGCAAGCAGTTGAAAGACCCAACAGACAACACAAACCTCACTCAACATTATATCAAATCTAATTTATTAAATACATGTACAAGAAAAGCCTGTGCAACTTCAAAAATTAAACCCATGCAATAAATTAGTGCAACATGTACATTCATTGTGATTAACATAATTTGACTTCTGAAAAAATGACTGCATATATAATTTCATTGGATAAACTTAAGTTCCAAGCCACTGAAGTCTTGATTAAATATACACTACATGACCAAAAGTATGTGTGCGCCTGCTCGTCAAACATTTCATTTCAAAATCATGGACATTAATATGGAGTTGGTCCCCCCCTTTGCTGCAATAACAGTCTCCACTCTCCTTGGAGAGCTTTCCACTAGATGTTGGAACATTGCTGCAGGGACATTCTTCCATTCAGGCATTAGAGAGGTCAGGCACTGATGTTAGGAGATTAGGCCTGGCTCGCAGTCGGCGTTCCAATTCATTCCAAAGGTGTTCGATGTGGTTGGTCAGGACTCAATGCAGGCCAGTCAAGTTCTTCCACAAACCATTTCTGTATGGACCTCGCTTTGTGCACGGGGGCATTGTCATGCTGAAAAAGGAAAGGGCCTTCTCCAAACTGTTGCCACAAAGTTGGAAGCACAGAAGTGTCTAGAATGTCATTGTTTGCTTTCGCGTTAAGATTTCCCTTCACTGGAACTAAGGGGCCTAGTTGTAACCATGAAAAACAGCCCCAGACTATTACTCCAAACTTTACAGTTGGCACTATGTAGTCAGGCAGGTAGCATTCTCCTGGCATCCGCCAGACCCAGATTAGTCTTGTCGGTTTGCCAGACGGTGAAATGTGATTTATCACTCCATAGAACGCGTTTCCACTGCTCCAGAGTCCAATGGCGGCAAGCATTACACCACTCCAGCTGGCGCTTGGCATTGTGCATGGTGATCTTAGGCTTGTGTGGCTGCTTGGCCATGGAAACACATTTTATTGTGTTAAAAGTTGCTTCCAGAGGCAGTTTGTAACTCAGTAGTGAGTGTTGCAACCGAGGACTGACAATTTTTATGTCTGTCTATGGGGATTACATGGCTGTGTGTTCAATTCTATACACCTGTCAGCAACGGGTGTGGCTGAAAGATTTTGAAGGGGTGTCCACATACTTTTGTATATATAGTGTAGGTCTTAGAACCTTATTACCTATGTACTGTCTGCAACTGATTACAATTTAGGCTTCTTTAGGTCTGAAAAGTTCCAAGTAAATCATGCCATAATGGTTTTCTTGATACTTCAGACCAGTTACCAACTGACTTATGGCGATCCACCCCCAGATACAGGGGCTATGGGAAGAGACTACCAACTACATTCAAATGTTACAAGTTGTGTTTTGACAGACCTATGACGTGAATCTGATTATCCAACCTAGCCACCAGAATGTAGCAGAGCTTCAGCAGTAACACCATCACCTCCTCCAGCCGTGGTAAACACTAGCTGTCCAGGTCAGACAGCCAATCCTTGATGCATGAATCAATCCCTGATTATGTTGAAATTGGCCAGCCTCCACCTTGACAATGCATTGTAATTTATGTTATTTTACCTTTGCACACTAACTCTCAACACCCTCATTCGATCCTCAGTCCTAAGGCCCTACTTAAAGGGGAAGTTCCCTGATTTTTTACATTTAAATGACTTATTTTCACTGTGCTTGTAGTTGATCCTACTTCCGGTTGGAGCGAGTGGTCGCATCTGCACTTCGCTCCCGCGGGTAGTATAACTTTTTCATTATATTTCATTATAGCACAACGGTTTGATTTGTCTAATCTTAGCAATTTCTTCTCAGCTAGCTACATAGCCGTCTTTGTATCAAAGATAATTGCGTAATTATCGTATTTCGCCGTCCTAACGTAGTCTTCACTAGCCAGCTAGCTAACGTCCACTGATTAGCTGCACTGGAGAAACTATTACACTCAACTGAACGACTTGATTAGTGTAGTGTTAGCTAGCTACATAGCTGTCTTTGCTGTCTTCGTATCATCGTATCCAAGATAATTGTGTTGTTTAGGTTTAGAGTGTGTAGTCTTAGAGTGATTATCTTAATTTACCGAGGTTAGCTAGCCAGCTATTTGTCGTCCTTAACGTAGGAGACTCTGCTAGCTAGCCAACGCTAGCCAACGTCTTCTGAATAGAACTCAACAACCCGGTCGCATTCACAGGTAGTATCACATTTTCACTTCATTTCATTACAGTACAACGGTTTGATTTGTTTGATCGTAGCTAGCTACATAGCTAGCTACATAGCTGTCTTTGTATCAAAGATAATTGTGTAGTCTAGAGCGATTTTCTAGGTTCGCTAGCCAGCTATTGTCGTTCTTTTAACGCAACGTAACGTAAACAACACTGCTAGCTAGCCAGCTAGCCCCCGAATAGCAACACTGCAGAAACTATTACACTCAACGGAACGACTTGATTAGTGTAGTGTCAACAACGCACCCACTGCCAGCTGGCCTACTTCAGCAGTACTGTATCATTTTAATCATTTTAGTCAATAAGATTCTTGCTACGTAGCTTAACTTTCTGAACATTCGAGACGTGTAGTCCACTTGTCATTCCAATCTCCTTTGCATTAGCGTAGCCTCTGCTGTAGCCTGTCAACTATGTGTCTGTTTATCCCTATTCTCTCCTCTCTGCACAGACCATACAAACGCTCCACACCGCGTGGCCGCGGCCACCCTACTCTGGTGGTCCCAGCGCGCGACCCACGTGGAGTTCCAGGTCTCCGGTAGCCTCTGGAACTGCCAATCTGCGGTCAACAAGGCAGAGTTCATCTCAGCCTATGCCTCCCTCCAGTCCCTCGACTTCTTGGCACTGACGGAAACATGGATCACCACAGACAACACTGCTACTCCTACTGCTCTCTCTTCGTCCGCCCACGTGTTCTCGCACACCCCGAGAGCTTCTGGTCAGCGGGGTGGTGGCACCGGGATCCTCATCTCTCCCAAGTGGTCATTCTCTCTTTCTCCCCTTACCCATCTGTCTATCGCCTCCTTTGAATTCCATGCTGTCACAGTTACTAGCCCTTTCAAGCTTAACATCCTTATCATTTATCGCCCTCCAGGTTCCCTCGGAGAGTTCATCAATGAGCTTGATGCCTTGATAAGCTCCTTTCCTGAGGACGGCTCACCTCTCACAGTTCTGGGCGACTTTAACCTCCCCACGTCTACCTTTGACTCTTTCCTCTCTGCCTCCTTTCCACTCCTCTCCTCTTTTGACCTCACCCTCTCACCTTCCCCCCCTACTCACAAGGCAGGCAATACGCTCGACCTCATCTTTACTAGATGCTGTTCTTCCACTAACCTCATTGCAACTCCCCTCCAAGTCTCCGACCACTACCTTGTATCCTTTTCCCTCTCGCTCTCATCCAACACCTCCCACACTGCCCCTACTCGGATGGTATCGCGCCGTCCCAACCTTCGCTCTCTCTCCCCCGCTACTCTCTCCTCTTCCATCCTATCATCTCTTCCCTCCGCTCAAACCTTCTCCCACCTATCTCCTGATGCTGCCTCCTCAACCCTCCTCTCCTCCCTCTCTGCATCCCTTGACTCTCTATGTCCCCTATCCTCCAGGCCGGCTCGGTCCTCCCCTCCCGCTCCGTGGCTCGATGACTCATTGCGAGCTCACAGAACAGGGCTCCGGGCAGCCGAGCGGAAATGGAGGAAAACTCGCCTCCCTGCGGACCTGGCATCCTTTCACTCCCTCCTCTCTACATTTTCCTCCTCTGTCTCTGCTGCTAAAGCCACTTTCTACCACGCTAAATTCCAAGCATCTGCCTCTAACCCTAGGAAGCTCTTTGCCACCTTCTCCTCCCTCCTGAATCCTCCTCCCCCCCCCCCCCTCCTCCCTCTCTGCAGATGACTTCGTCAACCATTTTGAAAAGAAGGTCGACGACATCCGATCCCCGTTTGCTAAGTCAAACGACACCGCTGGTTCTGCTCACACTGCCCTACCCTGTGCTCTGACCTCTTTCTCCCCTCTCTCTCCAGATGAAATCTCGCGTCTTGTGACGGCCGGCCGCCCAACAACCTGCCCGCTTGACCCTATCCCCTCCTCTCTTCTCCAGACCATTTCCGGAGACCTTCTCCCTTACCTCACCTCGCTCATCAACTCATCCCTGACCGCTGGCTACGTCCCTTCCGTCTTCAAGAGAGCGAGAGTTGCACCCCTTCTGAAAAAACCTACACTCGATCCCTCCGATGTCAACAATTACAGACCAGTATCCCTTCTTTCTTTTCTCTCCAAAACTCTTGAACGTGCCGTCCTTGGCCAGCTCTCCCGCTATCTCTCTCTGAATGACCTTCTTGATCCAAATCAGTCAGGTTTCAAGACAAGTCATTCAACTGAGACTGCTCTCCTCTGTATCACGGAGGTGCTCCGCACTGCTAAAGCTAACTCTCTCTCCTCTGCTCTCATCCTTCTAGATCTATCGGCTGCCTTCGATACTGTGAACCATCAGATCCTCCTCTCCACCCTCTCCGAGTTGGGCATCTCCTGCGCGGCCCACGCTTGGATTGCGTCCTACCTGACAGGTCGCTCCTACCAGGTGGCTTGGCGAGAATCTGTCTCCTCACCACGCGCTCTCACCACTGGTGTCCCCCAGGGCTCTGTTCTTGGCCCTCTCCTATTCTCGCTATACACCAAGTCACTTGGCTCTGTCATAACCTCACATGGTCTCTCTTATCATTGCTATGCAGACGACACACAATTAATCTTCTCCTTTCCCCCTTCTGATGACCAGGTGGCGAATCGCATCTCTGCATGTCTGGCAGACATATCAGTGTGGATGACGGATCACCACCTCAAGCTGAACCTCGGCAAGACGGAGCTGCTCTTCCTCCCGGGGAAGGACTGCCCGTTCCATGATCTCGCCATCACGGTTGACAACTCCATTGTGTCCTCCTCCCAGAGCGCCAAGAACCTTGGCGTGATCCTGGACAACACCCTGTCGTTCTCAACCAACATCAAGGCGGTGGCCCGTTCCTGTAGGTTCATGCTCTACAACATCCGCAGAGTACGACCCTGCCTCACACAGGAAGCGGCGCAGGTCCTAATCCAGGCACTTGTCATCTCCCGTCTGGATTACTGCAACTCGCTGTTGGCTGGGCTCCCTGCCTGTGCCATTAAACCCCTTCAACTCATCCAGAACGCTGCAGCCCGTCTGGTGTTCAACCTTCCCAAGTTCTCTCACGTCACCCCGCTCCTCCGTTCTCTCCACTGGCTTCCAGTTGAAGCTCGCATCCGCTACAAGACCATGGTGCTTGCCTACGGAGCTGTGAGGGGAACGGCACCTCAGTACCTCCAGGCTCTGATCAGGCCCTACACCCAAACAAGGGCACTGCGTTCATCCACCTCTGGCCTGCTCGCCTC
The DNA here is from genome assembly GCF_021184085.1 of Oncorhynchus gorbuscha. Taxonomy (NCBI): domain Eukaryota; kingdom Metazoa; phylum Chordata; class Actinopteri; order Salmoniformes; family Salmonidae; genus Oncorhynchus; species Oncorhynchus gorbuscha. The sequence goes on from NC_060174.1 coordinate 82,755,170, forward strand.
CCTACCACTGAGGAAGTACAGTTCCCGCTCAGCTCAGTCAAAACTGTTCGCTGCTCTGGCTCCCCAATGGTGGAACAAACTCCCTCACGACGCCAGGACAGCGGAGTCAATCACCACCTTCCGGAGACACCTGAAACCCCACCTCTTTAAGGAATACCTAGGATAGGATAAGTAATCCCTCTCACCCCCCCCCTTAAGATTTAGATGCACTATTGTAAAGTGACTGTTCCACTGGATGTCATAAGGTGAATGCACCAATTTGTAAGTCGCTCTGGATAAGAGCTTCTGCTAAATGACTTAAATGTCAAATGTAAATGATCCCCAGTTTGTTTATTAAATATATATTATATTAGAGAAATTGTAAATTTCATATCGTCAAAATTCCATTCTAAATTGTTTCTGCTCTCAATATTTATTTATTTATTTATTTCACTGTCCCAATAAATACATATTTTTGTTGTAAACAGAAACAGAATCAAACATGGATTTATGGCACAGTGGACTTTTTAAAAACTGAGCAAAGAGACATTCAGAATGGGACTCTTATGTGGAGTGTTTAGAGTTTAGAGTGTTTTCCAATATGCTTCCAACATATTTGGATATTGCATTATAGTCAATGGCAAGTGATGACAACCAATTTTCTCTGTAAGGAAACAAATAAAATAATTACAAGTTTGGGAATCAACTACAACAGAAAGAGTGAAAATAAGGCCACATGTAAAAATGGATGAACTGTCCCTACTTAAGTGGTCCAAACAGCTTCCTTTCCTCCCCTGGCCTTGAAAGAAAGATGAGGGAAGAGATGCCATTTTAAAAGATAGATGCTGAGCACCTAACACCAACATGTTATTATTATTATTATATTATGTGTATGTAAATAAGTGCACTGCAATACCCAGCTGAGTGGATGTGTAATGCAGAGTTGAGCAAAGTAGCTGGTTGGAGGGTTGTAGTGCAGATGAGTGGGCTGTTTGAATGACGTGTGTCTGTTATCTGCGTATCCAGAGCCATCCATTGAGCAGGCAGGCAGAAAGGAGCAGGGAGAAGAGCACCAGCTCTGTCTGTCTGCATTCAGCATTCTGCCTTTCCAGACCCGCCAGACGACGACTCATCTTTACCACCTGGACACGAGAGAGAACGGTGCTGATCTGTTATAATCAAATCTTATTGGTCACATACACATATTTACAGATTGTATTGCGGGTGTAGCAAAATGCTTGTGTTCCTAGTTCCAAAAGTGCAGTAATATTTGGTATTTTATTAGGATCCCCATGAGCGGTTGCCAAAGCAGCAGCTACTCTTCCTGGAGTCCACACAAAACATGAAACATAATACAGATCATTAGACAAGAACAGTTCAAAGACAGAACTACAGATTTTTTAAAAAGCACACATAGTTTGTGTGTATGCATTGATATGTAGCCTATCTAGGTCAAATAGGGGAGAGGCGTTGTGCCGCAAGGTGTTGCTTCATCTGTTTTTGGAAACCAGGTTTGCTGTTAATTTGAGCAATAGGAGATGGAAGTTCCACGCAATAAGGGCCTTATTTAACACTATACGTTTTCATGAATTTGTTCTGGATTTGGGGACTATGAAAAGACCCCTGGTGGCATAAGTGTGTGTGTCAGAGCTGTGTTTAAGTTGACTATGTAAAAAATGTGGTATTTTCAACACATACATTTCTTAATTTTTTTTCACCTTTATTTAACCAGGTAGGAAAGTTCTCATTTTCAACTGCAACCTGGCCAAGATAAAGCAAAGCAGTGCGACACAAACAACAGAGTTACACATGGAATAAACAAACGTACAGTCAATAACACAATAGGAAAAAAAAGTTTATATACAGTGTGCGCAAATGGTGTGAGGAGGAAAGGCAATAAATAGGCCATAGTAGCGAAGTAATTACAATTTAGTAAATTAACACTGGAGTGATCGATGTGCAAGTAGAAATACTGGTCTGCAATACAGCAAAAAAGTAAATAAAAACAATATGGGGATGAGGTAGGTAGATTGGATGGGCTGTGTACAGCTGCAGCGATCGGTTAGCTGATGTTGAGTAAGGGAGATATGTGTCCAACTTCAGTGATTTTTGCAATTCATTCCAGTCATTGGCAGCAGAGAACTGGAAAGAAAAGTGGCCAAATGAAGTGTTGGCTTTGGGGATGATCAATGAGATATACCTGCTGGAGCGCGTACTACGGGTGAGTGTTATCGTGACCAGTGAGCTGAGATAAGGAAGAGCTTTACCTAGCAAAGACTTACAGATGACCTGGAGCCAGTGGGTCTGGCGACGAATATGTAGTGAGGGCCAGCCGACGAGAACATACAGGTTGCAGTGGTTGGTGGTATATGGGGCTTTGGTGACAAAACGGATGGCACTGTGATAGACTGCATCCAGTTTGCTGAGTAGAGTGTTGGAGGCTATATTGTATGTGACATCGCCGAAGTCAAGGATCAGTAGGATAGTCAGTTTTACGAGGATACGTTTGGCGGCGTGAGAGGAGGCTTTGTTGCGAAATAGGAAGCCGATTCCAGATTTGATTTTGGATTGGAGATGTTTAATATGAGTCTGGAAGGAGAGTTTACAGTCAAGCCAGCCACCTAGGTATTTGTAGTTGTCCACATATTCTAAGTCAGAACCATCCAGAGTAGTGATGCTAGTCGGGCGGGCGCGGGTGCGGGCAGCGATCGGTTGAAAAGCATGCATTTTGTGTTACTAGCATTTAAGAGTAGTCGGGGTCCACGGAAGGAGTGTTGTATGCCACTGAAGCTCGTTTGGAGGTTTGCTAACAGTGTCCAAAGAAGGGCCAGATGTATACAGAATGGTGTCATCTGAGTAGAGTTGGATCAGGGAAATCACCCACAGCAAGAGAGACATCATTGATATATACAGAGAAGAGAGTTGGCCCGAGACTTGAACCCTGTGGCACCCCCATAAAGATTGCCAGAGGTTCGGACAACAGGCCCACCGATTTGACACACTGAACTCTGTCTGAGAGGTAGTTGTTGAACCAGGCGAGGCAGTCATTAGAAAAACCAAGGATATTGAGTCTGCCGATAAGAATACGATGATTGACAGAGACGAAAGCCTTGGCCAGGTCGATGAAGACGGCTGCACAGTACTGTCTTTTATCGATTGCGGTTATGATATAGTTTTTAGGACCTTGAGCGTGGCTGAGGTGCACCCGTGACCAGCTCGGAAACCTGATTGCACAGCAGAGAATTGTGGGATTCGAAATGGTCAGTGATCTGTTTATTAACTTGGCTTTCGAGGACTTTAGAAATGGATGAATATAGGTCTGTAACAGTTTGGGTCTAGGGTGTCACCCCCTTTGAAGAGGGGGACGATCGCGGCAGCTTTCCAATCTTTAGAGATCTTGGACGATACGAAAGAGGTTGAACAGACTGGTATTAGGGATTGCAACAATGGTGGTGGATAATTTTAGAAATAGAGGGTCCAGATTTGCCCAGCTGATTTGTACAGGTCCAGGTTTTGCAGCTCTTTCAGAACATCTGCTATCTGGATTTGGGTGAAGGAGAAGCTGGGGAGGCTTGGGCAAGTAACTGCGGGTGTTGTGGAGCTGTTGGCCGGGGTTGGAGTAGCCAGGAGGAATGGCCAGCCGTAGAGAAATTCTTATTGAAATGGTATATTATCGTGGATTTATCGGTGGTGACAGTGTTGCCTAGCTTCTGTGCAGTGGGTAGCTGGGAGGAGGTGCTCTTATTCTCCATGGACTTTACAATGTCCCAAAACTTTCTGGAGTTAGAGCTACAGGATGCAAATTTATTTTTGGAAAAGCTAGCATTTGCTTTCCTAACTGACTACGTGTACTGGTTCCTGACTTCCCTAAAAAGTTGCATATCGCGGGGACTATTCGATGCTAGTGCAGTCTTCCACATGATGTTTTTGTGCTGGTCGAGGGCAGTCAGGTCTGGAATGAACCAAGGGCTATATCTGTTCTTAGTTCTACATTTTTTGAAAGGGGCATGCTCATTTAAGATGGTGAGGAAATTACTTTTAAAGAACGACCTGGCATCCTCAACCGATGGGATGAGGTCAATGATTCTTATTAAATAATATCTAACAAGTCACAACAATACACAAAAATCTCTAAGTAAAATGGAATTAAGAAATATATAAATATTAGGATGAGCATTGTCGGAGTGGCATTGACTAAAATTCAGTAGAATAGAATACAGTATATGCACATGAAATTACTATGTAAACATAATTAAAGTGACCTGTGATTCCATGTCTATGTACACTGCTTAAAAAAAATAAAGGGAACACTTAAACACAATGTTAACTCCAAGTCAATCACACTTCTGTGAAATCAAACTGTCCACTTAGGAAGCAACACTGATTGACAATAAATTTCCCATGCTGTTGGCAAATGGAATAGACAATAGGTGGAAATTATAGGCAATTAGCAAGACACCCCCAAGGTGGTGACCACAGACCACTTCTCAGTTCCTATGCTTCCTGGCTGATGTTTTGGTCACTTTTGAATGCTGGCGGTGCTTTCCCTCTCGTGGTAGCATGTGACGGAGTCTACAACCCACACAAGTGGCTCAGGTAGTGCAGCTCATCCAGGATGGAACATCAATGCGAGCTGTGGCTAGAAGGTTTGCTGTGTCTGTCAGCGTAGTGTCCAGAACATGGAGGCATTACCAGGAGACAGGCTAGTACATCAGGAGACATGGAGGAGGACGTAGGAGGGCAACAACCCAGCAGCAGGACCGCTACCTCCACCTTTGTGCAAGGAGGAGCAGCAGGAGCACTGCCAGAGCCCTGCAAAATGACCTCCAGCAGGCCACGAATGTGCATGCGTCTGCTCAAACGGTCAGAAACAGACTCCACGAGGGTGGTATGAGGGCCCCACGTCCACAGGTGGGGGTTGTGCTTACAGCCCAACACCGTGCAAGACGTTTGGCATATGCCAGAGAACACCAAGATTGGCAAATTCACCACTGGCGCCCTTTGCTCTTCACAGATGAAAGAAGGTTCACACTGAGCACATGTGACAGACGTGACAGAGTCTGGAGATGCCGTGGAGAACGTTCTGCTGTCTGCGACATCCTCCAGCATGACTGGTTTGGCGGTGGGTCAGTCATGGTGTGGGGTGGCATTTCTTTGGGGGGCCGCACAGCCCTCCAGGTGCTCGCCAGAGGTAGCCTGACTGCCATTAGGTACAGAGATGAGATCCTCAGACCCCTTGTGAGACCATATGCTGGTGCAGTTGGCCCAGAGTTCCTCCTAATGCAAGACAATGCTAGACCTCATGTGGCTGGAGTGTGTCAGCAGTTCCTGCAAGAGGAAGGCATTGATGCTATGGACTGGCCTGCCCGTTCCCCAGACCTGAATCCATTTGAGCACATCTGGGACATCATGTCTCGCTCCATCCACCAACGCCATGTTGCAGGAGTTGGCGGATGCTTTAGTCCAGGTCTGGGAGGAGATCCCTCGGGAGACCATCCGCCACCTCATCAGGAGCATGCCCAGGCGTTGTAGGGAGGTCATACAGGCACGTGGAGGCCACACACACTACTGACCCTCATTTTGACTTGTTTTAAGGACATTACATCAAAGTTGGATCAGCCTGTAGTGTGGTTTTCCACTTTAATTTTGAGTGTGACTCCAAATCCAGACCTCCATGGGTTGATACATTTGATTTGTGTGATTGTTGTCAGCACATTCAACTATGTAAAGAAAAAAAGTATTTAATAAGAATATTTCATTCATTCAGATCTAGGATGTGTTAATTTAGTGTTCCCTTTCTTTTTTTGAGCAGTGTATATAGGGCAGCAGCCTCTAAGGTGCAGGGTTGAGTAACCGGGTGTTAGCCGGCTAGTGAGGTCTATTTAACGGGGGCGGTAGCGTAGCCTAGTGGTTAGAGCGTTGGACTAGTAACCGGAATGTTGCGAGTTCAAACCCCCGAGCTGACAAGGTACAAATCTGTCGTTCTGCCCCTGAACAGGCAGTTAACCCACTGTTCCCAGGCCGTCATTGAAAATAAGAATGTGTTCTTAACTGACTTGCCTGGTTAAATAAAGGTAAAATAAATAAAAATAACAGTCTGATGGCCTTGAGATTGAAAAACAGCTTCTGTCTCTCGGCCACAGCGTTAATGACCTCGCCTTCATGATAGCGGAGTGAACAGGCCGTGGATCGGGTGGTTGATGTCCTTGATGATATTTTTGGCCTTCCTGTGACATTGGGTGTAGTAGGTGTCCTGGGAGGCAGAGAGTGTGCCCCTGGTGATGCGCTGGGCAGACCACACCACCCTCTGGAGAGCCCTGAGATTGCGATTGGTGCAGTTGCCGTACAAGGTGGTGATACAGCCCGACAGAATGCTCTCAATTATGCATCTGTAAAAGTTTGAGGGTCTTAGGGGCCAAGCCACATTTTTTTCAGCCTCCTGAGGTTGAAGAGGTGCTGTTGTGCCTTCTTCACAACACTGTCTGTGTGAGTGGACCATTTCGATCGTCAGTGATGTGTACGCCAAGGAACTTTAAGCTTTCCACCTTCACTGCGGTACCGTCAATGTGGATAGGGGCGTGCTCCCTCTGCCTTATCCTGAAGTCCACAATCAGCTCCTTTGTTTGTTGACGTTGAGGGCGAGGTTATTTTCCTGGCACCACTCCGCCAGGGCCCTCATCTCCTTCCGGTAGGCTGTCTCGTCATTGTTGGTAATCAGGCAAACTATGGTTGTGTTGTCTGCAAACTTGATGATCAAGTTGGAGGATTGTGTGTGGCCACGCAGTCATGGGTGAACAGGGGGTATAGGAGGGGGCTGAATACACATCCTTGTGGGGCCCCTGTGTTGAGGATCAGTGAAGTGGAGGTGTTGTTTCCTACCTTCACCACCTGGGGGCGGACCTTCAGGAAGTCCAGGTCTCAGTTGCACAGGGCAGGGTTCAGACCCAGGGCTCCGAGCTTGATAAGCTTGGAGGGTACTCGAGTGTTGAAGGCTGAGCTAGTCAATGAAGTGCATTCTTACATAGGTATTCCTCTTGTCCAGGTGGGATAAGGCAGTGTACAGTTCAATAGCGATTGCATCGTCTCGTAGATCTATTGGGGCGGTAAGCAAATTGAAGTGGGTCTAGGGTGTCAGGTAAGGTAGAGGTCATATGATCCTTATCTAGCCTCTCAAAGCACTTCATGATGACAGAAGTGGGTGCTAGTCAGTTCAGTTACCTTTGCTTTCTTGGGTACAGGAACAATGGTAGACATCTTGAAGCAAGTGGGGACAGCAGACTGGGATAAGGAGAGATTAAATATGTCCGTAAACACTCCAGCCAGCTGGTCTGCGCATGCTCTGAGCACGCGGCTAGGGATGCCGGCTGGTCCGGCAGCCTTGCGAATGTTAACATTAACAGGCTTAATGTCTTACTCATGTCGGCCACGGAGAATGAGAGTCCACAGTCCCTGGGAGCAGGCTGTGTCGATGGCACTGTGTTATCCTCAAAGCGGGCAAAGAAGGTGTTCAGCTTGTCTGGGAGCAAGACGTCGGTGTCTGTGACGTGGCTGGTTTTCCCTTTGTAATCCGCAATTGTCTAAAGACCCTGCCACATACGTCTTGTGTCAGCCGATGAACTGCGACTACACTTTGTCTCTGTACTGACGTTTTTCCTGTTTGATTGCCTTACGGAGGGAATAACTACACTGTTAGTATTCGTCCATATTCCCAGTCACCTTGCCATGGTTAAATGAGGTGGTTTGCGCTTTCAGCTAAGTGTGAATGCTGCCATCTATCCACGGTTTCTGGTTTGGGTAGGTTTTGGTCATCACAGTGGGAACAACATCTATACACTTCGTAATGAACTCTGTGTCCGTGTATAGGTCAACGATATTATCCGGGGCTAGCCATAACGTATCCCAGTCCGCGTGATCAAAACAATCTTGAAGCATGGATTCCGATTGGTCAGACCAGAGTTGAATAGTCCTTAGCACATGTACTTCCTGTTTGAGTTTCTGCCTATAGGAAGGGAGGAGCAAAATGGAGTCGTGAACTGATTTGCCGAAGGGAGGGCCTTGTAGGCATCCCGGAAGAGAGAATAGCAGTGGTCAAGAGTTTTCCCAGCACAAGTACTGCAGTCAATGTATTGCTTGAACTTAGGTAGTGTTTTCCTCATTTGGTTTGTTAAAATCCACTGCTAAAATAAATGCAGCCTCAGGATATGTGGTTTCCAGTTTGCATGAAGTCCATTGTAGTTCCTTGAGGGCCGTTGTGGTATCGGCTTGAGGAGGAATATACACAGCTGTGACTATAACCGAAGAGAATTCTCTTGAGAGGTAATACCTTTGCTTTCTCGGGTACAGGAACAATGGTAGACATCTTGAAGCAAGTGGGGACAGCAGACTGGGATAGGGAGAGATTTGATTGTAAGGTATTCTAGGTTGGGTAAACAAAAGGACTTGAGCTTCTGTACGTTATCACAAATCACACCATGAGTGGTTAATCATAAAACACACCACCGCCAATCTTCCCGGAGAGTTCTTTATTCCTGTCTGCGCGGTGTACTGAGAACCCAGCTGGCTGTAGGGACGGAAACAGTATATCCGGAGAGAACCATGATACCGTGAAACAAAGTATGCCACAGTCCCCGATGTCTCTCTGGAAGGAGATCCTCGTCCTGGGCCTGTCTACTTTATTGTCCAGAGACTGAACATTGGCGAGTAATATACTCGGAAGCAGTGGATGGTGTGCCTCCCTCCTGAGTCGGACGAGAAGCCTTCACCGCCAGCAGCGTCTTGGAGCAGCCTCTGGGATAAGTTCAATTGCCCTGGGGTGTGCAAAAAAAGGATCCAATTCGGGAAAGTCGTATTCCTGGTCGTAATGCTGGTGAGTTACCGCCATTCTGATATCCAAGAGTTCTTTCCGGCTGTATGTAATAACACAAAAAACATTCTGGGCTAATAGTGTAAGAAATAACCCACACAAAAACAAAATACTGCAAAGTTGCTGAGGAGCTATAAGCAGAGCTGCCATGTCTGTCGGTGCCATCTTACTCATTATACTGTAAGTAACCGATTATTTTTACAAAGCATTTGGCGTAGTGTAAAGATGGTCTCGATTTCTGAGCCTGTTTGAGAAATGACACATTACATAAATACAACATACAAGTATCCATAACACAAGCAATATTAGTGCCTCAACAATGGCCAGAAGAAAATATAGAAGATATGGCTTCTGGCTCCATCTACTGGTAAAACACTGGCTACTCAACCTGGCGGCATGGACTGAACCAAAGAGTACAGCAACACTAACAGTAAGGGGGTAATTAGCCTGCTTACCTGTCTCCTAAGTACGATGAACTCCACAGCTGCGGCACTTCCCTCATCATCTGGGCTCATCCAGGAGTCCTGCATGGCACTGCCAACCACACACACCGGGATACATGTAAATGGCACAATGCACACACCACAATTAAATACTTTAGGCTTCTGAAAACAGGGTTTATTCGAACCCCGGAACACACCCAATAACAGTAAATGGCTTGCCAGAACTTGTCACCTTTTCCTGGCTGATTCAACGTACACAGGGGGTGCCTCGACCACAGCAGTCGTAGGATGTTCAGGATAACTGAACCTTTAAACCAGGGAGAGACCACAGTCTGCAAAGGGGCCTTCAGAACAAGGCAGAGAAACAACAGGGAGGGATCCAGAAAGAGGAAAAAGCAACCAGAGGACAACAAAAAGCCAGCATAAAGCAGTAGTAGGATGAAGTTGCCCCATGGATTTTATTTTTTTATTTTACCTTTATTTAACCAGGCAAGTCAGTTAAGAACAAATTCTTATTTTCAATGACGGCCTAGGAACAGTGGGTTAACTGCCTGTTCAGGGGCAGAACGGCAGATTTGTACCTTGTCAGCTCGGGGGTTTGAACTTGCAACCTTCCAGTTACTAGTCCAACGCTCTAACCACTAGGCTACCCTGCCACTGATCTAAGGTCATTTCTCCGTTGTCTGTAAAGGCGAAGGTTAGGATTATGGGAGGGTGAGCTGATCCAAGATCTGTGCCTACTGGAAACTTCTACCCAAAGCAAGAGCAAAGCAGGGAGAAGTGACAAGCAGAGTTTAGAGTGCTTCGGGACAGTTCATCAAGGTAAAGGATTAATCAGTAATTGATTAACACTATGATTCAACAAAAGTTGTGAGTAATGGAAGTTATCATGAAGAAAATAATGTATCCTTATCTCGAAGCAAAGGCTTTGAGACAGAATCCATATCTTGAGGAAAAAGCCTTGCAAAGAAAATTTGAATTAGTAGTGTAATGACAGACATGCATGCCAAAGCAAAGAAGGAATGAAAGGAAGTTAGGTGCAATTTGTTTAGGAGTGGGTAGGCAGGGGTCACTCAGAACGGATAAGGTAGGAGTTGCCCCTAACCTGTATTTCTGTGTGACAGTCTGCAGGAGGCGCTGTGAGGCCTGTTGGCCCAGTTCCTTGGCGGCCTGTAGCATGGTCGTTGGGGACAGGTGGCTGGGTGGGATGGCAGGGAGCCCCAGGGGCATGGGCAGGGGGTTTGCAGCAGCAGCGGAGCGCTTAGGGGGGCGCCCTGCACCGCCACGACTATAACAGTCACAAGGGAGGGGTGGGGGTGGGTAGGTTCACCACAAAAGACAGAGGTTAGACAGAGAGGGGCACAACTGTTACCAAGCATTGTGACAAGGCCACATACGCCACATAACTTCAATTGACTCACATGACTGACCATCTGCCTGGCTTCACGCTGCCTCAAATATAACCAACATACAGTTGAAGTCGGAAGTTTACATACACATTAACCAAATACATTTAAACTCTGTTTTTTTCATTGAAATTCCTGGTCTTTGGTTAGTTAGGATCACCTCTTTATTTTAAGAATGTGAAATGTCAGAATAACAGTAGAGATAATGATTTCTTTCAGCTTTTATTTATTTCATCACATTCCCAGTGGGTCAGAAGTTTACATACACTCAATTAGTATTTGGTAGCATTGCCTTTAAATTGTTTAACATGGGTCAAACATTTCAGGTAGCTTCCCAAAATAATTTAGGTGAATTTTGGCCCATTCCTCCTGACAGAGCTGGTGTAACTGTGTCAGGTTTGTAGGCCTCCTTGCTCACACACGCTTTTTCAGTTCTGCCCACAAATTCTCTATGGGATTTAGGTCAGGGCTTTGGGATGGCCACTCCAATACCTTGACTTTGTTGTCCTTAGGCCATTTTGCCACAACTTTAGAAGTATGCTTGGGGTCATTATCCATTTGCAACCAAGCTTTAACTTCCTGACTGATGTCTTTAGATGTTGCTTCAATATATCCACATAATTGTCCTTCCTCATGATGCCATATATTTTGTGAAGTCCACTAGTCCCTCCTGCAGCAAAGCACGACAACATGATGCTGCCACCCCTAAGCTTCACGGTTGGGATGGTGTTCTTCGGCTTGCTCGGTTTTGGAGCAGTTTCTTCTTCCTTGCTGTGCGGCTTTTCAGGTTATGTCGAAATAGGACTCGTTTTACTATGGATATAGATACTTTTGTACACGTTTCCTCCAGCATCTTCAGAAGGTTCTTTGCTGTTGTTCTGGGATTGATTTGCACTTTTCGCACCAAAGTACGTTCATCTCTAGGAGACAGAACGAGTCTCCTCCCTGACTGGTATGATGGCTGCGTGGTCCCATGATGTATATTCTTGCATAGTATTATTTGTACAGATGAACGTGGTACCTTCAGGCGTTTGGAAATTGCTCCCAAGGATGAACCAGACCTTTGGACGTCTACAATTTTTCTTCTGAATCATGGCTGATTTATTTTGATTTTCCCATGATGTCAAGCAAAGAGGCACTGAGTTTGAAGGAAGGCCTTGAAATAAATCCACAGCTACACCTCCAATTGACTCAAATTATGTCAATTAGCCTAAAAAGCTTCTAAAGCCATGACAATTTTCTTGAATTTCCCAAGCTGTTTAAAGGCACAGTCAACTTAGTGCATGTAAACCTCTGACACACTGGAGTTGTGATACAGTGAATTATAAAGGGAAATAATCTGTCTGAAAACAATTGTTCGAAAAATGACTTGTGTCATGCAAAGTAGATGTCCTAACCGACTTGCCAAAACTATAGTTTGTTAACAAGAAATGTGTGGAGTGATTAAAGAACGAGTTTTAAATGACTCCAACCTAAGTGTATGTAAACTTCAGACTTCAACTGTATAAGGAGAGGCTAGATATGAGAGGAACCAATGTTTTGTCTCCCTCCGCTGGAAACAACTCAAAAGGAGGAGGACATAGCAGTATGGGCCTCAGGCAGTGCAAAGTCAATAGAATTTAGAATGTCCCAAGCCGACAATGCAACTTTTCCTTTGTGCCTTTCTGAAAGGTTCCAAGTTTGAAAGGGCAGGCAAGCGTTGTGTTGAAAGACTGAACAAGGGTCAAAATAATGCTACTATGCTTACATACAGCCAAGTTGTTTCGTACACAAGGTGATAAAACCAACAAACGTTGCGTTTTAAAGTGAAGTGTTCAGAAAATATTCAGCACCATGTGTTTTGGGAGCTTTTTTTCTCGGCTTATCAGGAAGCGTTGGACATGTAAACCCCCTCGCTGGTCCAAGGAAAGAGCTGGATTGTTATAGTGACAATCACAGGCTTCCCAAAAATAGTTAATTCGTGTTTAATCCAATGTGTCTTGTACTTACAAGGTGGGGGTGTGCAGTGCCTGTTTGGAGGTGGGGGTGTCAGGGTCACTCCTGCCAAAAGCCTGGTCACTGTAGGACCTCCGCAGGGGACTCTTTCACAGGAGAGAGAAAGAGTAACATGAGTTAGATGGTGAGGGTAGGACCAGATGGAAGCTGCTGGTAATGTTTCAATCCAGGTGGTGTCTGCATATTGAATAATTTAAACAGCTCTGAAGAATGATATTCTGAGCAATGGCTTAACACTGCATGCATCAGTCACACTACATTCATCCAATTATTGTCAGACAACTTTTTCCCAAACAAAAAGTCCAGTCTGCAGTCTCACATACCTGCACTGGTTCCCTCATGTAGGGGTCTCTGTCCCAGGCACCTTGCTGCTGTGCCTCCCATGCAAGCCCCAGGGGGAGGGCTGAGTTGTGCTTGGATGGCGTGAACAGTGGACGGGGGCTCATGTCCGGGGCATCTATTATTAAGTCAGAGGTATCAGGACACAGATATGAAAGGAACTCACACAAAGCTCCCATGACTGCTCCAACTCAAATCTTGAGAACATCTAAAGAGCTTTATATCCAGCATTGTAAAGTGGCTAAAGGAGTTGTTCTTCTGACCGGTCTCCATTCTATCCCAACTCCACTTCTAACTTAAGACACAAAAAATACCTCCCATTTTGTATTTATTAATAGGCCTACCTACAGACCAGACATGCGCCCACCTGTGAGAGACAGCCTTTCTGGGATGTGCATGCTATAGGAAGCGGGACGCTCAGCACGCCCCTGCCTCGCCTCTTCCCCTCCCTGTCCCATGCCTGGCCCCACTCTCAGCCGGTCCGGGACACGCATCTTCTGGTTGATGGCCTCAGAGAAAACGGGATCACGGCCGCCACGCACCTGGGAAACGTCACCCCGAAACCCCGAAGAGGCCATGGTAGCTCTATCAGCTGCTGTGGTAAGTAAAAAATGTGTCACAACTTTTGAAATCTCTGAAAAGACTATACTACCCCTGTAAGACTATAGGTGGATGGAGTTAGCTAGATGATTAGGCAACAGGATTAGTCAAATTTGAGTATATTGGTTTTCCTGCAGTGTGGATTAGCTGTAACTATCACTTAATCTAGGGGCATGTAAAGTCAAAGCAGATGGCAGGCAGCTCAATTAATTTAAATTAGATGTGAGAACTACGTAGCTAACTACTAAACACCACTAGGTATTGAATTTGAGTTCTTGTTCATACATCAAAGTATTTATGTCTAGATAACTATGGCTGAAGACAATTGTTGTAGGTCGTCAAAATAGATGTGAGAAAAACTAATGATAAACTAAGTCGCTAGCTAAATCAACAAGTTGGTTCATGTAAACCAGTGTTGACATATTTGTGGCCAGTCAGCTAGCAAGCATAGCCATCTAGCCTGAAAGAGCTGTCAACTAACGTTAGCATTGAAAATAAGAATTTGTTCTTAACTGACTTGCCTAGTTAAATAAAGGTACCATTTTAAAAAACTATTTAGCTTGCATGCTAACTGATAAGCTAGCGACTAAAGCTACTAGTTAGCTGGCCAAAGAGCGCTGACCTGCAAGTTACTCCTCAGGTCAGTCATCTTTCTTAGCTACTTGTTGCACTCAAACACCAAGGGCTATGGCTACAAAGTGGCTAACGCGCTAGCTACTAACCTATTTTCCATCATCATGCTTTGATCATTATCCTGTTCTCGTCACACTTTCTACATCAAAATAACCCAAATAAATTCAAAATATACCTAGATAGAAAGATGACTGACCTGAGGAGTAACTTGCAGGTCAGCGCTCTTTGGACAGCTAACTAGTAGATTTAGTCATTAGCTTATCAGTTAGCATGCAAGCTAAATCTGATAGCCAAATGAGGTCAAATTGGTCAACTAAATCCGCAGCAATGTTGACATTATCTTTGACAACGTAGCTACACAGTTTATCCACACCAAATATGTATCTTGCTCACTAAACTTTTTTTAGAAAGTTAACATTAGGCGACCCTACTTACCTTCACAGCGAAGCGCTGCAAAAATGTTGACAACAGACCGCCCCCTTTCGCTGTGTTGACGCACGCAACCGTCTGTGATTGGTGGGTTAGGGAAATTGACATGTCTTCATATATCCATTCGACAGGCTCAAACATTATGGATATTAAAATACTCTTTATTGACATAAAGTTTACTTTCTGTCAACTATTTCAAATGGGCATTTTATTCAACAGCAAATACGAGACAGCTGACCATTTGCTTCAGTGAACTTTCAGAATAAAAATGCTTTATGCAAATGTAAAATGTAAAAATGTATTCAACAGCAAATCATCTGGGCAAATAATGTTATTTATATTGCAATAAAAGACAAATCAATATCAGTATTCAATGGTAAAGAATGAAAATAAAAAACACAAAAATAACAACAGGAAACCCATTTAAAATAATAATAACACAGTTCTTTATAGTCTTACAGCAGGAAATGGTGTAAAAATGAATAAGGTGTAGAAAGGTATTTCTTGAAGAAATGTGTGTGTGCTTGCTTCAGCTGTAGTATGTAGTTTAGTATGGGGAATAACAGTAGTACCTTTAGCAAGCACATTAATTATTACCATATTATTACTTCTTAATTTCCTGCTATGAGGGTCAGGTCCCACCAACCTTTCTTGCCAAGGCGTTACAGGTAAAACATTAACCTATATCAGTGCAGGATCCTCAGAGGAGGAAGGAGAGGACCAATCTCCTCAGTGAAATTCCTAAAAATAAAAATAGTGAAACATTACTAAATAGTGAAAACTAGTGAAAACTATACTTTAAAAAATTTAACTAGTGAAAACTATACTAAATATATTCAAATATTACTCAATAACACTATGTCGGACAGCACCATGGTGTAGCCAGAGGACAGCTAGTTTCTGTACTCCTCTGGGTACATTGACAATACAAAACCTAGGAGGCTCATGGTTCTCACCCCCTTTCATAGACTTAGTAATTATGACAAATTCCGGAGGAGGTCCTCCATCCTATCAGAGAACCAAACATGCCAATGAAAATGGAATATTCAAAATCAGAGGAGTATGGAGAATTTTTTTACATTTTATTTTACCTTTATTTAACTAGGCAAGTCAGTTAAGACCAAATTCTTATTTTCAATGACGGCCTAGGAACAGTGGAATTGGTGTAGAATTTTCTCCATCCTCCCCTGATTCAGAATATACCATTTTCATTGTCATGGCATGGTAATACCAATTAATTGTGTATTAATTGTGTATTACAGCCTGATTAATCAGACTACTATGGAGTCTGCTTCCCTCACTGCTTGGCTAGCTCTCTGAAAATCTTTACAACATTTGGGGGTAAACATTGCTCAACAATGGACTAAAGGAAAAGGAGCCTAACGTTACACCTTATAATCCAAGGACCTTACATGTTCTGTTTAGAGACTAATTGTCTCTGCCAGCTAAAACAGCCAAATACTCAAACTAAGCTAAAATTGATTCTCAATTGTGGTACGGTTCTAGAAACATAAAGCCCTCCACTTTCAAATCACCACAATAATTTCTCAAACAGTAAATAAACACATACTTAACCGGTTAACAGTTGCAGCTGACAGTATTTTTCTGTGACAATGCATTTGTTGCGTCTGTCTTCTATTTACACACAGGTGTTTGGAGATGCAGATAGCTAATTAGCACATGTAGTCGACTCTGTCTTCCGACTGTTTTCCGTACATAATTGCTGTAAATGGAAATATGGCTGTGTAAAAGGTGTGTAGTAATTTAACCTTTTGTTTTTTGAAAATGATTTCTCACTGATATGAAAGATATGTTCCTTATATTTCCAAAACCGTGTTAAAGTTCAGACGAAGCGCTGGAACATGGGAGCCTGATGAGCTTGCTGAAGCGTAGATGCCTGGCGAGGCGTAAAACCCTGGTGATCCGGCTGAGGCCGGACATGAGATGGGCACCTGCCGAGCAAACCGGGACAAGAAAACCTCTCAAGTCAGCTAGGGCATGGAAGCCTGACGAGCTGGCTTATAGGCACCCCCAGTTCCACCGGCGGCGGCCCCCGGACGTGACGTCAGCACCAATTGGAAAGCCAGCACTCCCTGATGCTTCGTTTGATGGCTTCAGGATTCTATAAGGACCGACACAGGATTAGAGAAGCAGGTACCCGGAGTCAACATTTAATAAGGAAAAGACATGGAACAAGACAGGAACAGCGTCAACACACTGGTGACGTACGACAATTAATCCTTAAGCGGGGAACAGAGCTTGGGGACAGACAGATATAGGGAAGGTAATGACACAGGTGATTGAGTCCAGGTGAGTCCAATAATTGCTGATGCGTGTGACAGGAGAAGGCAGGTGTGCGTAATGATGGTGGCAGGAGTGCGTAATGCTGGGGGCACCTGGTGCCTTCGAGTGCCAGCGAGGAGGAACAGGAGCAGGCTCGACACTTACACAATTTTCCCCATTACAATGAATAAAATAATCATATACTGTTAATTACACACAGCCTTTGTATGCTTTTTGAGAATATGTTGAGTTACAGTGCCTTCAGAAAGGATTCAGACCCCTTTACTTTTTCCAGATTTTGTTAAGTTACAGCCTTATTTTAAAATGTATTAAATAGATATTTTTCCCTCATCAATCTACACACAATAATCCATATTGACAAAGCAAAAACAGGCACCAGGGAGGGGGAGCGGGAGCAGGCGTGACAAAAAAGTAACGGTTTATATCGTGAGAGTGACAGAGGGTTGAGGAGGAGGCTTCTATTGAAGTGCTGGGCATCTTGTTAAGACATGCATTATCTGAATTAGGCCCACAGAATTATACCTATGGAGGAGCGGCTTCTATGAAGGAACTTTGAATGTCTTTGAACTTCTAAGAGAGTATAACGTTGGACCAAAGCTAGCTAGCTAACAAGCTTGTTTGGGCAGTGCGGCACAAGAATTCAAATAAAAACACGTCTTACCATTTTGTAGTTAATCAATTCAAACGGGATGACTATAGTATCCTTAATCTCTCTTTGTAATTTCTGAATCACGCTTGTAATGTCAGTCGCTTGTAATGTCTGTCGGCTAAAGTACTAAAATGTATGCACTCACTACTGTAAGTCGCTCTGGATAAGAGCATCTGCTAAATGACAAAGACTTCAAATGTACATTGTGTCATAAAATGTCGGTCCCAGTTTCATGGTTCTTCACTTTACTTCACTCCTTTTTGTATCTTTTGAGCAGCAACTAGGCTACTCTGTGAGTTCTTTGTGGTCTGGCTTTGTTTTTAAAAATGTTAAATTGCTAAATCTTCCCAGTACAGTACAGTACAGCCCATTTTCAGCAATAATCGTTTTTGGTCACACAAATTCCGAAGAGCATAGTGAACAGAGAACTGACTTGTAACTCATTAGTTGTCGGGCTGAATCTTAATTTGAGAAGCATGCCCGTCACTTGATCTAAAATTAGGATTTCGCCCTGGCACTCTGGTCAAACAATGGTGCGAGGTATCTTTGGATGTGTCTGTTGGAATTTATCATTTAGCCTGCTGTAGATCCAGCCTTGTTTTCTTTGCAATGACAATTTTCTGTGGAGTTCCAGTCCAATGCAGAGGCCACTCTCTCTAGTATTTAGTCTCTATCCAGCTGTGCTGGCTGGATTCCATTAGGCAGCCATTTTTTTCATTTTTTTATTTAACCTTTATTTAACCAGGTAGGCTAGTTGAGAACAAGTTCTCATTTGCAAAGGCGACCTGGCCAAGATAAAGCATAGCAGTGTGAACAGACAACAACACAGAGTTACACATGGAGTAAACAATAAATAATAAACAAGTCAATAACAGTAGAAAAAAATAATCTATATACATTTTGTGCAAAAGGCATGAGGAGGGAGTGAATAATTACAATTTAGCAGAATAACACTGGAGTGATAAATGATCAGATGAACATGTGCAAGTAGAGATACTGGTGAGCAAAAGAGCAGAAAAGTAAATAAAATGAAAACAGTATGGGGATGAGGTAGGTAAATTGGGTGGGCTATATACCGATGGACTATGTACAGCTGCAGCAATCGTTTCGCTGCTCAGATAGCAGATGTTTAAAGTTGGTGAGGGAGATAAAAGTCTCCAACTTCAGAGATTTTTGCAATTCGTTCCAGTCGCAGGCAGCAGAGAACTGGAAGGAAAGGCGGCCAAATGAGGTGTTGGCTTTAGGGATGATCAGTGAAATACACCTGCTGGGACCTAGGCCATAGAAGGAGTGTCGCCCATCATCACCCAGCTGCCGAACAGGGCAGGAGCGCCACATCCCATCCCACAATGCACTCTGCGCGCTCCCAGCTGCTCATGGGAACAGCGCTGGCTGTCGGCCCTTGTGGCCTAATCAATCCAGTCAGGGAAAAGTATGGTGGGTTGTTCCTTCACCACAAACATCTCTGTCAGTGGTAAGAAACTTATCAATGGTATCTCTGATATTAGCATATGCTGTGTTAGCGAGGTCCCAACAAACTAGGCTGATTAGACCACTTAGCCTTCATTTGAGTCCTCCACTGCATTTACTCAGTGCTTAATGATGTTTCAGGTTCTTTCATACCAGCCCCTAAGCTTTCATCTCTTCTCTCCAGGCCAGATGTCTTGACCATGGTATTCTAAAGCACTTATTGTAGTCCACACAAATTGCTCAATTACTTTATATTGTTTTGTTCTCTTTCCTTACCTTGAAAAGAGTCAATGGTCCAGGAGAGAGTGTGATACACATTCTGAATTTGTTTGTATGTTCTGTGTTTTCCTGAGTAGCAGTTTCAGGAAAAGTATGGATACCTAAAGGAGGAGGAGGATCACCAACACAATGATATTGATGTCAACAAAGCTCTCAGGTAGAATCAGCCTGGCATCATTCAACCACCAGGAAAAGAACTTTACAGTAATACTTTTAAATGAGGGAAACATTTAATCGAGTGTCGTTAACAATTGATTACAATATATTGGTTGTAATTAAAGGAGATGTTATGTACATTTTTCATAGACTTTGAGTACTTACTTAATTGTTTCTCAGAATACCAAATCTTAGGAAAAACATTCTCAGTGAAAATGTCTTTGAGGTGTTGTGTTGACATAGCTTTACCAAAGGTGAGTCCCATTCTGCAGTTGCATGAAAGCATGCCTCTGCTTTCACAGTTGCACTGGGAGTTACCCAATATTTGGAGAAGAAAAGCATGCCTCATTTAAAATATTTATCTAAATGTATTGCATGTTTATGTTCTATCAGCAAAGCAAAAGCTTGATTTCCCTAATCGAAGAAACAGTCTGGCTGGGTTCTTTGACAATTTGTAGCGCCTTCATCTGACACCTCCTGGTGTAGAGGTACTGGATGGCAAGCAGCTTTGCCCCAGTGATATACTGGGCCGTACGCACTACCCTCTGAAGTGCCTTGCGTTAGGAGGCCGAGCAATTGCCGTACCAGATCGGATGCTCTCGATGCTCAAGAACCTTTTGAGGATCTCAGGACCCATGCCAAATCTTTTTAGTTTCCTGAGGGGGAATAGGCTTTGTCGTGCCCCCTTCACGACTGTCTTGGTGTGTTTGGACCAATCTAGTTTGTTGTTGATGTGGACACCAAGTAATTTGAAGCTCTCAACCTGCTCCACTACAGCCCCATCGAAGAGAATGGGGACGTGCTCGGTGCTCCTTTTCCTGTAGTCCACAATCATCTCCTTAGTCTTGGTTACGTTGAGGGATAGGTTGTTATTCTGGCACCACCCGGCCAGGTCTCTGACCTCCTCCCTATAGGCTGTCTCGTTGTTGACGGTGATCAGGCCTACCACTGTTGTGTCGTCAGCCAACTTAATGATGGTGTTGGAGTCGTGCCTGGCCATGCAGTCGTGGGTGAACAGGGAGTACAGGAGGGGACTGAGCACTCACCCCTGGGGAGCTCCAGTGTTGAGGATCAGCGTGGTAGATGTGTTGCTACCTACCCTCACCACCTGGGAGCGGCCTGTCAGGAAGTCCAGGATCCAGTTGCAGAGGGAGGTGTTTAGTCCCAGGATCCTTAGCTTGGTGATGAGCTTTGAGGGTACTATGGTGTTGAACGCTGAGCTGTAGTCAATGAATAGCATTCTCACATAGGTGTTCCTTTTGTCCAGGTGGGAAAGGGCAGTGTGGAGTGCAATAGAGATTGCATCATCTGTGGATCTGTTTGGGCGGTATGCAAATTGGTGTGGGTCTAGGGTTTCTGGGATAGTGGTGTTGATGTGAGCCATTACCAGCCTTTCCAAGCACTTCATGGCTATGGACGTGAGTGCTACAGGTCTGTAGTCATTTAGGCAGGTTGCCTTTGTGTTCGAGGACACAGGGACCGTGGTGGTCTGCTTGAAGCATGTTGGTATTACAGACTCAATCAGAGACATGTTGAAAATATCAGTGAAGACACCTGCCAGTTGGTCAGCACATGCTCGGAGCACACGTCCTGGTAATCCGTCTGGCCCCGCAACCTTGTGTATGTTGACATGTTTAAATGTCTTACTCACATCGGCTACGGAGAGCGTGATCACACAGTCGTCCGGAACAGCTGATGCTCTCATGCATGCCTCAGTGTTGCTTGCCTCGAAGTGAGCATAGAAGTGATTTAGCTCATCTGGTAGGCACGTGTCACTGGGCAGATCGCGGCTATGCTTCCCTTTGTAGTCTGTAATAGTTTGCAAGCCCTGCCACATCCGACGAGCATGTGGCAGTGTAGTATGATTCAATCTTAGCCCTGTATTGACGCTTTGCCTGTTTGATGGTTCATCGCAGGGCATAGCAGGAATTCTTGTAAGCTTCCGGGTTAGAGTCCCGCACCGTGAAAGCGGCAGCTCCACCCTTTAGCTCAGTACGAATGTTGCCTGTAATCCATGGCTTCTGGTTGGGGTATGTACGTACAGTCACTGTGGGGACGACGTCCTCAATGTACTTATTGATGAAGCCAGTGACTGATGTGGTGTATTCCTCAATGTCATCGGAAAAATCCCGGAATATGTTCCAGTTTGTGATAGTAAAGCAGCCCTGTAGTTTAGCATCTGCTTCATCTGACCATTTTTTATAGACCGAGTCATTGGTGCTTCCTGCTTTAATTTTTGGTTGTAAGCAGGAATCAGGAGGATAGAGTTGTGGTCGGATTTACCAAATGGTGGGCGAGGGAGAGCTTTGTATGCTTTTTTTCCCTCTGGTTACACATTTAACATGTTGATAGAGATTTGGTAGAACTGATTTAAGTTTCCCTGCATTAAAGTCTCTGGCCACTAGGAGCACCACCTCTGGGTGAGTGGTTTCTTGTTTTGTTTGCTTATTTCCTTATACAGCTGACTGAGTGCGGTGTTAGTGCCAGCATCTGTCTGTGGTGGTAAATAAACTTCCACGAGAAGTATAGCTGAGAACTCTCTAGGCAAGTAGTGTGGCCTGCAGTTAGTCACATTATACTCTACTTCAGGTGGGCAAACTCTAGAGACTTCCTTAGATTTTGTGCACCAGCTGTTGTTTACAAATATGCACAGACCGCCCCCCCCCCTAGTCTTACCGGAGTGTGCTGTTCTATCCTGCCGGTGCAGCGGGTATCCCGCTGGCTAAATATCCAGCCACGATTCCGTAAAGCATAGGATATTACAGTTTTTGATGTCCCGTTGGTAGGATATTCGTGATCTTACCTCGTCTAGTTTATTGTCCAATGATTGCACATTGGCGTGTAAGATTGACGGTAACTGCAGCTTTCCTAGTTGTCTTCTGCGGGTCTGGACGAGGCATCCGGCTCTTCATCCTCTGCGTCGCTTCCTTTTGCGAATAATTGGGATGTCTTCCCTGTGGGGTGTTTGGAGAATATCGTGTGAGTCCTGCTTGTTGTTGTTGAAGAAATCTTTGTCTAATCCGAGGTGAGTGATCGCTGTCCTGATATCCAGAAGCTCTTTTCTTCCGTAAGATACGGTTGCAGAAACATTATGTACAAAATAATTTACAAATATCGCGAAAAAAAACACATAATAGCACAATTGGTTAGGAGACTGTAAAACGGAGGCCATCTCCTCCGGCGCCATTTTTGATAGGTAGCAGTCTGGTGTTTTCTGTAATGACCTTAGTGATCACTGTTTTACAGCCTGTGTTTGTAATGGCTGCTCAGTGAAACGACCTGTCCTGATTTGACATAGACACTTGCTAAAAAACTTTAATGAACTAGCCTCTGTAAAATGGTATAGAATCAGCTTGATACCCTCTGTCGAAGACGCTTGGACCTTATTTAAAAACAGGTTCAGCCGATATTTCGACCGTGATCTTGCAGAGTTACTCCACCTCAAGCATTGAATTTGGCGAAAGGCTCGGCACACGCATACTCAAGCTGACTGGCTATCGTTCAGGCAAATGAGAAATAAGTGCACTCAGGCTATCCGGAAGGCCAAGTTAGTTACTTTAAGGAGCAGTTCTCTATCTGTGGGTCTAACCCCAAGAAGTTCTGGAAAACGGTTAAAGACCTGGAGAATAAACCCTCCTCCTCACAGCTGCCCATGTCCCTTAATGTTGATGATGTGGTTGTTACTGACAAGAAGCACATGGCTGAGCTCTGTAATCACCACTTCATTAAGTCAGGATTCCTATTTGACTCAGCCATGCCTCCTTGCCCGTCCAATATTTCCTCATCTCCCACCCCTTCTAATGCGACTATCCCTGATACTCCTCCCTCTTTTTCCCCTCCCCCGCTGCAAAATTTTTCCCTGGAGTTAGTCACTGAGACCGAGGTGCTAAAGGAGCTCCTTAAACTTGACCCCCAAAAAACATATTGGTCAGATGGTTTAGACACTTTCTTCTTTAAGGTTGCTGCCCTTATCATCACCAAGCCTTTCTCTCCATTCTGGGGAGGTTCCCATTTCTTGGAAGTCAGCCACAGTTCGTCCTTTTGATAGAGGAAATTATGGTTGAAATGACTAATGATGTATACATTCCAATCAGAACTGACTAGCCCAAATGCTATAATGTACTGTACATGTATAAGAGCGTCTGCTAAATGACTTAAATGTAAATGTAAATGTAAATTTTCTCTCTTGCTCCCTTTCCCAATTGTATATAATGTAGTCAGGAGTTTAGTAACAATGAAGGTCTGTTCCTTAGTTCATTCAGTTGTACAAATCTCCAGGTGGTGGGAACGGACCATCTCCAGATTGTCTAGAATGGTGATTTATACTGACTGGCCTTGACTTCGTGCTGATAACGCGAAGGCTCAAGAGCTAGAGGGCCCCTCTGCTTGTGGAATAGAACGTTTGGAAAACGCTGACGTCATTTTCAGTTTATAACCTGTGGAAATGTGTGTATGCATTTAGTACTCTCTGGAATTAAACGCTCTTACCTGACTTTTAAGACTGGTCTTGATCTACTTCATGCATAATTAATGAACTTACACCTCATTAATGAATTAGAAACAAGTGCGAATTTGGTTTTGGCAATAAAACATACAGGAATTTAGAATTCCTCTATCACCTTTATTTAAAGGAGGAGATCAAGCTGATCCTAACTGTTATAGGCCTATTTCTATTTGCCCTGTTTATCAAAAGTGTTTGTCAATAATCAACTGACTGGCTTTCTTGATGTATACAGTATTCCCTCGGGTATGCAATCTGGTTTCCGCTCAGTTTATGGGTGTGTCACTGTAACATTAAAGGTCCTCAATGATGTCACCATTGCCCTTGATTCTAAGCAATACTGTGCTGCTATTTTTATTGACATGGCCAAATCTTTTGATACGGTAGACCATTCCATTCTTGTGGCCCGGCTAAGGAGTATTGGTGTCTCTGAGGGTTCTTTGGCCTGGTTTGCTATCTACCTCTCTCAAAGAATGCAGTGTATAAAGTCAGAAAATCTGCTGTCTCAGCCACTGCCTGTCACCAAGGGAGTACCCCAAGGCTCAATCCTATGCCCCACGCACTTCTCATTTTACATCAACAACATAACTCAGGCAGTAGGAAGCTCTCTCATCCATTTATATGCAGATGATACAGTCTTATACTCAGCTGGACCCTCCCCGGATATTGTGTTAAATGCTCCACAACAAAGCTTTCTTAGTGTCGAACAAGCTTTCACTATCCTTAACCTTGTTCTGAACCCCTCCAAAAACAAAGGTCGGGTGGTTTGGTAAGAAGAATGCCCGTCTTCCCATAGGTGTTATTACTACCTCTGAGGGTTTAGAGCTTGAGGTAGTCACCTCTGACTAGAGATTGGATCAGCATCCGATTGTTTAACCCTTTACCATCTGCTGTGCTATCATTCACCATGATACCATAGTGTCCAATCACTCTGTCAAAGAGTATACAAAGTCTCAATTAGAAAAAGCTAAAGGACAGATTCTTTTCATATTAAAAGTGTGGCTAAAGCCATCCCATTTATTACAGGGAAAAGTGCTGTACTTTACTACATTCCTGAAGAAAATTTACTTTTTGCACCATACATTTTCCCTGTCACACAAAAGTACTTGTTACATTTTGAATGCTTAGCAGGACAAGAAAATGGCCGGAAGTACATATACCTTTAAACTCAGTTTCACAATTCCTGACATTTAATCCTAGTAAAAATTCCCTGTCTTAGTTCAGTTAGGGTCACCGCTTTGTTTTAAGAATGTGAAATGTCAGAATAATAGTAGAGTGATTTATTTCAGCATTTATTTCTTTCATCACATTCCCAGTGGGTCAGAAGTTTACATACACTCAAATAGTATTTGGTAGCATTGCCTTTAAATTGTTTAACTTGGGTCAAATGGCAGGTAGCCTAGTGGTTAGAGCGTTGGACTAGTAACTGAAAGGTTGCAAGAATGAATCCCCGAGCTGGCAAGGTAAAAATATGTTGTTCTGCCCCTGAACAAGGCAGTTAACCCATAGTTCCTAGGCCGTCATTGAAAATAAGAATTTGTTCTTAACTGATTTGCCTAGTTAAATAAAAGGTAAAAAATAAAAATGTTTCGGGAAGCCTTCCACAAGCTTCCCACAATAAGTTGGGTGAATTTTTGGCCCATTCCTTCTGACAGAGCTGGTGTAACTGAGTCCGGTTTTAAGCCTCCTTGCTAGCACACACTTTTTCAGTTCTGCCCACATTTTCTATAGGATTGAAGTCAGGGCTTTGTGATGGGCACTCCAATACTTTGACCTTGTTGTCCTTAAGACATTTTGCCACAACTTTGGAAGTATGCTTTGGATCATTGTCCATTTGGAAGACCAATTTGTGACCAAGCTTTAACTTCCTGACTGATGTCTTGAGATGTTGCTTCAATATATCCACATACTTTCCCTACCTCATGATGCTATCTATTTTGTGAAGTGTACCAATCCCACCTGCAGCAAGGCACCCCCACAACATGATGCTGCCACCCCGTGCTTCACATTTGGGATGGTGTTCTTCGGCTTGCAAGCCTCCCCCTTTTCCTCCAAACATAACAATGGTAATTATTGCCAAACAGTTCTATTTCTGTTTCATCAGACCAAAGGGCATTTCTCCAAAAAGTATGATCTTTGTCCCCATGTGCAGTTACCAACTGTAGTCTGGCTTTTTAATGTCGGTTTTGGAGCATTGGCCTCTTCTTTGCTGAGCGGACTTTCAGGTTATGTCGATACAGGACTCGTCTTACTGTGGATATAGATACTTTTGTACCTGTTTCCTCCAGTATCTTCACAAGGTCCTTTGCAGTTGTTCTGGGATTGATTTGCACTTTTTGCTCCAAAGTACGCTAATCTCTAGGAGACAGAACGTGTCTCCTTCCTGAGCGGTGTGATGGCTGCGTGGCCCCATGGTGTTTATTCTTGCGTACTATTGTTTGTACAGATGAACATGGTACCTTCAGGCGTTTGGAAATTGCTCCCAGGGATGAACCAGAATTGTGGAGGTCTACAATTTTTTTCCTGAGGTCTTTGCTGATTTATTTTGATTTTCCCATGATGTCAAGCAAAGAGGCACTGAGTTTGGAGGTAGGCCTTGAAATACATCCACGGGTAAACCTCCAATTGTCTCAAATGATGTCAATTGGCCCATTAGAAGCTTCTAAAGCCATGACATCTTTTTCTGGAATTTTCCAAGCTGTTTAAAGGCACAGTCAATTTAGTGTATGTAAACTTCTGACCCACTAGAATTGTGATACAGTGAATTATCAGTGAAATAATCTGTCTGTAAACCATTTTTGGAAAAATGACTTCTGTCATGCACAAAGTAGATGTCCTAACCGACTTGCCAAAACTATAGTTTGTTAACAAGAAACTTTTGGAGTGGCTTTCCGTAAATATAAACAGCAAGACAATGGTGCTGTCTGGTTTGCTTAATATAAGGAATTTTAAATTATTTTACCTTTTACTTTTGATACTTTTAAGTACATTTTATTCATTCAATTTACTTTTAATAGTTAAGTATATTTAAAACCAAATACTTTTAGACTTTTACTCAACTAGTATTTTACTGGGTGACTTTTACTTGAGTCATTTTCTATTAACGTATCTTTACTTTTACGCAAGTTTGACAATTGGGTACTTTTTCCACCAATGAGGGAATCACACCCGGTAGCATAGGTTACTCTATAGACTCAATTCTTCCATCTGACCACTCTGATGCTTTACCCAAAGGGATGTCCAGAGATCACTATATCACAGAGCCAGGCTTCCAGCAGCTGGAGACAGTGTTTATCAGTCTTTTTTTCCCATCCTCTCGTCCCCTCAAAGTCACACCAAAGTCAACAAGCAACATCCCTGTACATCAACATTTCCACTTAGACAGTAAAACAGGGAGAAGCCAGACAAACTATCTCCCCATGTTTTGTCTTGCTCTCCTTAGGGATACCGATTTTATCAGACCTTTACACAATTGTTTGCTCAACTTTTTCCAAACAGAACGGGTGGGCAACATCTGGAGACAAATCAAAGGAGACGTTGTGTCTGCGATTCAGGGGCATCGGAAAATCATTTGGCTCTTTTGATTTTGATTTTGGCATCAGAATACAGTAAATCAAACGTCAGCTCAGCTGTCAGTATCTCAGCACTCAGTCATCCGTGATGTGCTGGGTTTTCCATGCTGCAATGATATGGCGTGCCAAGTAGTATCTTTCGTGTAACTCTCTAACTTGCTTTGAAACAGGTATGTAGGTCATACCTGTACTTGTCCATTGCAGAAAGCTGGGTAGTCAGACGTAATGTACATGAATACGTCAGGCTTTTGGCAGATGCACTTGTTCTATTGTAGTAACATGGAAGAATATGCATGTATATAATGTACTGTATAGTCATAAAAGCTTATACATTACTAAAGCTACTGTCCTTTTTGTAATTGAATGTCCTCTATAAGGAGTGGTCAGGTAGTCCAGTTACAGTAATAACTGTCTTGAATTACAGTTGGGGTTAGTGTTCAAGTTCGAGATACAGAATACAGTCAGATCATAGCAGAAATGTTTTACACAGAATTTTCAGTTTGTGTCCTTATTTATGTTGTTACCACCAGCACATTTCTCCTTGCATCTCTTCCTCCAGGCAGGCGAGTGTGGCGTTACTCTAGCAGCGATGTGGACCCAGGCTTCCCCCTGAGGAGCAGTGAGCGAGGCCTCCCTGGACACCCTGACCAGTCCTTCACCTACCGCCACCTGGGCCACCTGGTGGTGTTTAAAGGCCAGCATTACTTTGTGCTTTGGGACCCTGATGCCCGACTCATACTACCCTGGAGAACTGGAGGGGCGTCCCCCAGAGGGCCAACGGGGCCCCCAACCACCCTGATGGACAGGTATACTTCAAGGAGCAGCAGTACTGGAGCTTTGACCCTGAGAAGGTGCAGGTGACTGAAGGGGGAGGGGGGACACAGTTGGAGTGGACAGGCTGTCTTGGAACTCACCACAGAGGCAATGATATACTGTGACCACAAGATGGCGATAACTAACTAACTGATTCAAGTTTTTGGTCAGGGTAATGTGCCATGGATATACTCAGACTAAGCAATGACAGAAGTCAAGGGATTTGTTTATGTTCCCATATTTTTTATGTTTATACAGTATTATTAATATTCCTACATCCTACAGTGATCCAATGTTTTTGTTTGTAATGGGCTTGTTTTGTTCTAGACCGTAATTAAAGATATTCTGTATGAGTCATGGCCCATACATTTTATTAGGATCTCTTTTAGTCTTCATTTGGACTAATCTTCCAAGAGTCCTTAAACATTCAAATACAATTTATAATACGATCACATTTTCACATATAACACACTGTTACAAACAGACATAATACACTGACATATTGACCAGTTAAACAGTCTAAAAAGATAGATTGATTCTTCATCTACCATAGTCCAGCACAACTTTCCTACGTATTATATGAAAATGGTTTTAAAGTATTGTTTGAATTTCTATATTGAATGTTTCTGGTTTGCTCAGATAAATAATTCAATTTTGTTATTTCTCTGAATCGAAATCATTCTTTTGCCAATTTCTCTTTTCTGCCTGGATAACACACTTTTTGACAATAAATTTCACATGCTGTTGTGCAAATGGAATAGACAACAGGTGGAAATTATAGGCAATTAGCAAGACACCCCCAATAAAGGAGTGGTTCTGCAGGTGGTGACCACATACCACTTCTCAGTTCCTATGCTTCCTGGCTGATGTTTTGGTCACTTTTGAATGCTGGCGGTGCTTTCACTCTAGTGGTAGCATGAGATGGAGTCTACAACCCACACAAGTGGCTCAGGTAGTGCAGCTCATCCAGGATGGCACATCAATGCGAGCTGTGGCAAGAAGGTTTACTGTGTCTGTCAGTGTAGTGTCCAGAGCATGGAGGCGCTACCAGGAGACAGGCCAGTACATCAGGAGATGCGGAGGAGGCCGTAGGAGGGCAACAACCCAGCAGCAGGACCGCTACCTCTGCCTTTGTGCAAGGAGGAGCAGGAGGAGCACTGCCAGAGCCCTGCAAATTTACCTCCAGCAGGCCACAAATGTGCATGTGTCTGCTCAAACGGTCAGAAACAGACTCCATGAGGGTGGTATGAGTGCCCGACGTCCACAGGTGGGGGTTGTGCTTACAGCCCAACACCGTGCAAGACGTTTGGCATTTGCCAGGGAACACCAAGATTGGCAAATTCGGTCTTCACAGATGAAAGCAGGTTCACACTGAGCACATGTGACAGACGTGACAGAGTCTGGAGACTCCGTGGAGAACGTTCTGCTGCCTGCAACATCCTCCAGCATGACCGGTTTGGCGGTGGGTCAGTCATGGTGTGGGGTGGCATTTCTTTGGGGGGCCGCACAGCCCTCCATGTGCTCGCCAGAGGTAGCCTGACTGCCATTAGGTACCGAGATGAGATCCTCAGACCCCTTGTGAGACCATATGCTTGTGAGGTTGGCCCTGAGTTCCTCCTAATGCAAGACAATGCTAGACCTCATGTGGCTGGAGTGTATCAGCAGTTCCTGCAAGAGGAAGGCATTGATGCTATGGACTGGCCCGCCCGTTCCCCAGACCTGAATCCAATTGAGCACTTCTGGGACATCATGTCTCGCTCCATCCACCAACGCCACGTTGCACCACAGACTGTCCAGGAGTTGGCGGATGCTTTAGTCCAGGTCTGGAAGGTGATCCCTCAGGAGACCATCCGCCATCTCATCAGGAGCATGCCCAGGCATTGTAGGAAGGTCATACAGGCACGTGGAGGCCACACGCACTACTGAGCCTCATTTTGACTTGTTTTAAGGACATTACATCAAAGTTGGATCAGCATGTAGTGTGGTTTTCCACTTTAATTTTGAGTGTGACTCCAAATCCAGACCTCCATGGGTTGATACATTTGATTTCCATTGATAATTTTTGTATGATTTTGTTGTCAGCACATTCAACTATGTAAAGAAAAAAGTATTTAATAATAATATTTCATTCATTCAGATCTAGGATGTGTTATTTTAGTGTTCCCTTTCTTTTTTTGAGCAGTGTATATATCCATATATCTATATATATATATATATATATATAAGTCTGCTGTCTCAGCCACTGCCTGTCACCAAGGGAGTACCCCAAGGCTCAATCCTAGGCCCCACGCACTTCGCAATTTTCATCAATAACATAGCTCAGACAGTAGGTAGCTCTCTCTTCCATGTATATGCAGATGATACATTCTTATACTCAGCTGGACCCTCCCCGGATTTTGTGTTAAATGCTCCACAACAAAGCTTTCTTAGTGTCCAACAAGCTTTCTCTCTCTCTTAACCTTGTTCTGAACACCTCCAAAAACAAAGGTCATGTGGTTTGGTAAGAAGAATGCTAGTCTTCCCATAGGTGTTATTACTACCTCTGAGGGTTTAGAGCTTGAGGTAGTCACCTCATACAAGTACTTGGGAGTATGGCTAGATGGTGCACTGTCCTTCTCTCAGCACATATCAAAGCTGCAGGCTAAAGTTACATCTAGACTTGGTTTCCTGTATCGTAATCACTCCTCTTTCACCCCAACTGACAAATTAACCCTGATTCAGATGACCATCCTACCCATGCTAGAATACGGAGACATAATTGATAGATTGGCAGGTAAGGGTGCTCTCGAGCGGCTAGATGTTCTTTACCATTTGGCCATCAGATTCACCACCAATGCTCCTTATAGGACACATCACTGCACTCTATACTCCTCCGTAAATTGGTAAATCTGTATACCCGTCGCAAGACCCACTGGTTGATGCTTATTTATAAAACCCTCTTCGGCCTCACTCCCCCCTATCTGAGATATCTACTGAAGCCCTCATTCTCCACATACAACACCAGTTCTGCCAGTCACATTCTGTTAAAGGTCCCCAAAGCACACAGATCCCTGGATCGCTCTTCTTTTCAATTCGCTGCAGCTAGCGACTGGAGCGAGCTTCAACAAACACTCAAACTGGACAGTTTTATCTAAATCTCTTCATTCAAAGACTCAATCATGGACACTCTTACTGACAGTTGTGGCTGCTTTGTATGATGTATTGTTGTCTCTACCTTCTTGACCTATGTGCTGTTGACATTGCCCAATAATGTTTTTACAATGTTTTGTGCTGCTACCATGTTGTGTTTCTGCCTTGTTATGTTGTCTTAGGTCTCTCTTTATGTAGAGAGACCTAAGACCTACGTGAGACCTAAGTGTTGTGTGTCTCTTGTTGTGATGTGTTTTTTGGCCTATATTTATATTGTATTTTTTTATGTATTTCTTTAATCCCAGGCCCCATCACCGCAGGAGGCTTTTTAGTAGACCTTCATTGTAAATAAGAATTTGTTCTTAACTGACTTGCCTAGTTAAATAAAGGTTAAATAAATATATACAATAAAAATATGATTCTGAATGTGCAGTGCTACACCCACACCATTCCTATTCCTTCAAAGTAGACTATATAATGTTAATTTGCCCATCATCTACAGATACAATCTAAATGCGTTTCGGTCAAAGCTAAAATATGGATATTATTTATGTTGACCAAGTTGAAAACCTCATGTATTGTGTTAGGAAGGCTACATACTGTACATTCACCTGAGCTATATGAAACCCTGTGGAGATGAATAGATCATGTATTCATTGTAGTGGAGATCAGTATTCATTATAGTTGAAGTTGTCATGATACACTACAAAACACAAACACAGATTTGAACATAGAATTAAAATAGCCAGGGAGTTACACTAGTCCCGATACAGTTGGATTAAAATAGCCAGGGAGTTAATCTAGAGTCCCGATACAGTTGGATTAAAATAGCCAGGGAATTACACTAGTCCCGATACAGTTGGATTAAAATAGCCAGGGAGTTAATCTAGAGTCCCGATACAGTTGGATTAAAATAGCCAGGGAATTACACTAGTCCCGATACAGTTGGATTAAAATAGCCAGGGAGTTACACTAGTCCCGATACAGTTGGAAATAGCCAGGGAGTTAATCTAGAGTCCCGATACAGTTGGATTAAAATAGCCAGGGAGTTACACGAGTCCCGATACAGTTGGATTAAAATAGCCAGGGAGTTACACGAGTCCCGATACAGTTGGATTAAAATAGCCAGGGAGTTACACTAGTCCCGATACAGTTGGATTAAAATAGCCAGGGAGTTACACTAGTCCCGATACAGTTGGATTAAAATAGCCAGGGAGTTACTCTAGAGTCCCGATACAGTTGGATTAAAATAGCCAGGAGTTACTCTAGAGTCCCGATACAGTTGGATTAAAATAGCCAGGGAGTTACTCTAGAGTCCCGATACAGTTGGATTAAAATAGCCAGGAGTTACTCTAGAGTCCCGATACAGTTGGATTAAAATAGCCAGGGAGTTACTCTAGAGTCCCGATACAGTTGCCCGTTGATGTAAAGTTTATCCATCATTCATGATGGGACACATGTATTTCTCCTTTCATTGATCTCTGTGGGGAAGTGATCATTCATTCCAAAATCAGTGTTTCTTAGTTCTATGCCCCTGCTCTACGCCATTTCATTTTGTTAAAATGGTCAAAACCTGCAATAATAGCCCGTGGCCAATTCCCAGAGGCCTTACTCATTCTATGGACTCTGGAGAAAGTGACATTACGCACAACATCAATGGGCAGTTTCAGTTGAGTTGACATAAAGTCTCGGACAATGTCCTCGCAGCTTCTGCTGTTGTCATTCTCCGGTATCCCTGAAAAGATTAGATTGTACCGCATTGTTTGACACTGTACATCAAGCAAGGTTTCCTTAATTAAGTTGTTTGTTCTCCCTTTGCACTACCAACACCTTACCATGAATATAGTCTACAGTACCTTTCAGTTCTGTGTTCTCTTTCCTTAGATCATCAATCTGACATTGGTTGATTTCTAGACTGGCACATAATGCATTGATGTCCTCTTGTAATATATCCAAGATATCAAGTTTGGCAAGCCTTTCGTTGATGGATTTTAACAAGTCAACATCCATTGCTTGTGGATTGTTTGGTGCCATCTTTGATACCGCTTGGCAAAATGGCTTTGGTTTGTTTTGTTGATTGGGTTTGTTGTCCTTAACAGTGCTTGAATCCTGCTAAACCAGCGACATGTTGCATTTCCAGAAATTCGTTGATATCCTGATGATGTGACCAAGGGACTGTTCCAGCCATCAACCTCCTCTGCATTGAAATGATGATACAATTCTGCTCATGTAAGATCAAAGGAGAACAAGACAACAGTAAACATGTCATCCCCCACAAATGATGCAGAGCCACCTTGGGCCAATTGAGATATCACCTGTGACTAACACATTTAAGATAATTATTATCTCCCGATTTGGGCCAATCAGTGTAATTTTGTAAATGCCAGATCTCTATGGCAAGACACATAATTCACCCAAGTTCCATCAAAATCGGTCCTGTGCTGTATGAGATGTCCCGTCAGATAGCCAACTAATGGATAGAGTCAGATCCACAGTCCCATCCCCAATTTCATTGTTGGGGACAATTATACTACTTGTAATCTCTGTAACCCAGAAGTAAAACATGCCCACGGGAGATTATACTGGTTGTGAGTACTATGTAACAATGTGTAAATGCACTCTTACTCTAGGCCCCTACCTGCCTATACTAGTTCTTTCCTTCAGATCTATTGCTACTTTTTGATCAATTAAACCGATATGATTTGCATCACTATTTGATTTGAATTTACGCACTTGTTAGTTTATGTTGGTGCCTCGTAAATTATGTATGGATAAGGTTTGATACGGCTTCCTATTCCATACATGTAAAACGAATAGCTAGCCTACCACTATATATTCTGTTGATGGTGGTGAACTTTATCCGTTCCACATTACTGAGAGGTAATAGGCTCTGCGCAAAAACTGCTGCATATAGCGCGCACGCTGCTGCAGACAGTATACATTCCCTCCAGAGTTGGAAGGCAAACGCCTAACACGACGAAGGCAGAGACAGGAGAACACTACAGAATGTCTCACGACGTTGCAGATTTATATTGAATTAATTTACTTTAATGACAAATTAGGACGCTATATTCGTTCCCTGCGGCTTTGCCTTCCCAAGACGTCCGTCTCCAAACTTTATACACTTCAAACTATCACTCGAAAGGAACCATAAATTCGCAGACAATGACAGCTTCAATCATTTTGAGCTTTCTCTGTATTTGGATGTGTTCACCCAGTCTGTCACAAGGGACCGGGTTTGTCTATCAGTTTCCAGGTGTGACATTGCAACGCATCCACACTGAACACACTGCTGGACCCCTTGCAGGCACCAACTCGGCTCGCAGGTAAGTGGACCTCAAGCAAATAAGTAGCCTAAATGAAAACCTAATGAAGTCACTCATTTATTGATCAGAATAGTTATTATGATTCCAAGTTGTTGTTCAAGGATAAACATGAAATAGAAATAGAAATATCTATTTTGGGGGGAGCTCTGAGTAGTGCAGAGGTCTAAGGCACAGCATCTCAGTGCTTGAGGCTTCACCACAGACACCCTGGTTCGATTCCAGGCTCTATCACAACCAGACATTATTGGGAGTACTATAGAGCTGTGCACAATTGGCTCAGCGTCATCCAGGTTTGGCAGTGTAGGCGCTCATTGTAAATAACTGACTTACCTAGTTAAATTAAAAACAAGATAAAAAAAATTATAGCTCTCATTCTGTTGAGAAAGTTGGACATGTTGTGTATGCTTGAGCATGACACTTTGCATTGACTTTATTCTGAATGAAGTAACCAAAAGTATATAACTTGCAATTCCTGCTATGAATAATGAAATGAAAAGCAGTACTGGCAATAATGAAACAAAGCATTAAGATGTGGCTCTGGTTTGATTTGGAATGAATTAATGGAGCAGACTACTTAGAAATTGCCCATTGTCTCTCAAAACTAGTTTATGACAATATGAACACATTTATTTAATGTCTTACTAGATTTGTCCTGATATTCCAAACTTCTCAATTGACATAAGCGGACCTGCCAGAGAGTTTTCCTCAATAAAATAAGAATTGCAATAAAAAATGCTTTATTATACACACACACACACACACACACACACACACACACACACACACACACACACACACACACACACACACACACACACACACACACACACACACACACACACACACACACACACACACACACACACACACACACACACACACACACACACACACACACACACACACACACACACACACACACACACACACACACACACACACACACACACACATGCTAAAACTCTGCCTCGCTGTGGTCTCCTTTGGTAGGAACTGGTGTCAGTACACAGTGTCGAAGACTGTGTCATGCCAAGTGCACAACGGGACGGAGACGCTAGTACAGCGAGTGTTTCAGAGTTGCCGGTGGCCAGGACCCTGTTCTAACCTCATCAGGTATGAATGGCATTCACTCACTCACCGCCACAGGCCCTTCATACAGATTGATTGTCATGCAGCGGCAATTACAACCTCAGACATGAAGTGTTATGATTTCAGTGTTTTGCTGGGACCCATATTGAGTTTAGGGAATATCCACTCATGTCATCAAGCTAGATATAAATCATAATGGGTTGTAGTAGTGTATAAGGTAACAAACCATCTTGCTGAGCCAAAAGCTTTGGTGGCTACCATTTCCAGGTTTCCCTTAGTCGCCTTCAGGATAGCTATGGGTCAAGTGCCAGTACATTTTGCTGCCACTACATTTTTGTGCCTTCAGATTCATAATTCTACATCTCCTGAAAACAAAGCATTCTTGAGGGAAAAGATCAGATCATTGATTCTGGTTTCAGTTCAGCTGGACAAGAGTCTGGCCGGATGTTGCACAAGGGGTCATAATTATAATGTGTTTATATTATCCAGCTTTGACTACAGCCAGTCTAATGACTGATAATTCACCCCCATGGAAATGCTCTTTATTAATTGTTTTGTTGGTCGAAGAAGGCAGTTTTCCTCCCTAGAACACCACGCAGGGCAGCAAGTCATACACCATTAAGGCATATGAATAGGATTTTTCCATTCCCATTCCAGTATTCCCAGGTGTGCCATTGCTCCCAGAAAAGACACTGATGTAAGACCATAGCCGTTTATCATATACTGTAGATGTGTGTGATTTGTAACTGTGTGGTTGCATTCCATTGTTCTATGTCTTCCAGAAAGACTACTTTAATGGACTCTGGGTATTCGGACATAGTGTTAAGCTTGGATTGACATTGTTATTTTATCCCTATGTCACAGATGAATTAAACATATTTTGATTTAGTCTTTCCCAGTGTAAAGAGGTCAGTGTATTCTCTCCCTTGTAAAGGATTTGAATGACGTCTGTGAAGGTTTGTCCTACGGTAATGTTACTGATGTCAGTGTTAAGCACTCTAATGATGTCTGTGAAGGTTTGTCCTACAGTAATGTTACTGACATTAGTGTTAAGACCTCTAATGATGTCTGTGATGGTTTGTCCTACAGTAATGTTACTGACATTAGTGTTAAGACCTCTAATGATGTCTGTGAAGGTTTGTCCTACAGTAATGTTACTGACGTCAGTGTTAAGACCTCTAATGATGTCTGTGAAGGTTGTCCTACAGTAATGTTACTGACGTCCGTGTTAAGACCTCTAATGATGTCTGTGAAGGTTGTCCTACAGTAATGTTACTGACGTCCGTGTTAAGGCCTCTAATGATGTCTGTGAAGGTTGTCCTACAGTAATGTTACTGACATCCGTGTTAAAACCTCTAATGATGTCTGTGAAGGTTGTCCTACAGTAATGTTACTGATGTCCGTGTTAAGACCTCTAATGATGTCTGTGAAGGTTGTCCTACAGTAATGTTACTGACGTCCGTGTTAAGACCTCTAATGATGTCTGTGAAGGTTGTCCTACAGTAATGTTACTGATGTCAGTGTGAAGACCTCTAATGATGTCTGTGAAGGTTGTCCTACAGTAATGTTACTGACGTCCGTGTTAAGACCTCTAATGATGTCTGTGAAGGTTGTCCTACAGTAATGTTACTGACGTCCGTGTTAAGAACTCTAATGATGTCTGTGAAGGCTGTCCTACAGTAATGTTACTGATGTCAGTGTGAAGACCTCTAATGATGTCTGTGAAGTGAACACGTGCCCCAGTGCTACAGTGCTGCCCGTCAGTGACTATCATCTTCTCTCAGTTACAGGACCCTTGTCCGGCCCATGTACAGGCTGACGTTTCGCCAGGTGACAGCACTGGAGTGGAGGTGCTGCCCAGGCTTCCTGGGAGACGACTGCAAAGAGGGTGAGTAGAGTACTGTACAGATGTAGGATCTTAATTTCATCACTTTTGATGCTGACCATTTTCCTGCAAATGTAGGTGAGCTTCGTGATTTACATAAATTCACTGAAAGCCCACACTAACACATGGTTATATGAACAGTATTGCACTTTTCATGTAGCCTACTTTTGGCCAGCTAATTGCCTAACCACTGATCAAGCAACATTATGGACTAAACGTTCAAATTCTGTTGCTGAGGATTATTTTGCTGTGTCAAATTAAGATCCTACATCTGTACCTGTGTCTGTCCGCCCGTCCTTCAGTCCGTTCGTCTGTCTATCATCTGTCTACCTTTTAAACAGAGAGCTGGTGAGCTGGAGGTAGAAATACCCCAAGGGCACTGCAGTCAATACAGTGGTCCCCTTGTGTACCTCATACATTCTTTAATCCTAAACTCCCTGCTATGTACTGTATGACATCAAAATCACAGGTTGAAAAACAATGGCCGATCATCACCCACTCATGCACTGTATTCTAGACTGGGCATTTTGTTTTTGTGGTTTGTTTAGTTTATTTAATCTCTTGACTGTGGTGTAATGAAGATAGGAATAGTCACTGAACCAGATTTGACTTACTTGTCCTCCCTCTTGGTTGGACTCACTGTTCTGCTTTTTCTTGGGACAATGTTCCTTATCGTAAGTTCACATCAGGCAAGGGGTTAATGGACCAAGACACAGTATTTCTTCTGTAACCGATATGGTGGTTCAGAGTTAATTTAATGGATTTCATTTTAACTTTATTTTTAAAGGGAGTCCAATTGAGACCAAGGTCTCTAATTTATGACTGGTGTCTAATACAGAGAACATGGCTCTGCTCCCCATTTCAGACTGGAGCTCTGTTCAACATAGGACTGGCGATGACCCTCCTTTGTGCTGACTCTGAGGAGTCAACTTCCTGAAGGAAAGCAATGTTATGAAGATGTGAAATGAGTGTTAATGGCAGAATTGTTTTTGCAGATACCAGTATAAAGTTGTAATGGGTTAAAGTCTAAATGAAGAATGGCCTCACAGGGGTTTCCACTTTTTGTGTCTATGTTGTTCTCAAAGATTGTCTGTATGCATCGCTATCTATCTTTTCTATCTTGGTGTTCCACTGGCTACCACTGAGATCGCTATCTATCATTTATATCTTGGTGTTCCACTGGCTACCACTGAGATCGCTATCTATCATTTATATCTTGGTGTTCCACTGGCTACCACTGAGATCGCTATCTATCTTTTCTATCTTGGTGTTCCACTGGCTACCACTGAGATCGCTATCTATCTTTTCTATCTTGGTGTTCCACTGGCTACCACTGAGATCGCTATCTATCTTTTCTATCTTGGTGTTCCACTGGCTACCACTGAGATCGCTATCTATCTTTTCTATCTTGGTGTTCCACTGGCTACCACTGAGATCGCTATCTATCTTTTCTATCTTGGTGTTCCACTGGCTACCACTGAGATCGCTATCTATCATTTATATCTTGGTGTTCCACTGGCTACCACTGAGATCGCTATCTATCATTTATATCTTGGTGTTCCACTGGCTACCACTGAGATCGCTATCTATCATTTATATCTTGGTGTTCCACTGGCTACCACTGAGTACGCTGCACTCTGATAGTGTACAATTGTAACAAAAACAATATGTTGTTGTCGTAGTGTATTTGCAAGTCATTGTGCGGTTACACACACACACACACACACACACACACACACACACACACACACACACACACACACACACACACACACACACACACACACACACACACACACACACACACACACACACACACACACACACACACACACCATCTGGAGAGGGGCCTCTCACTGACTGGATGTGCTCTTTCTGTGAATGGGTAAACAGAGCCAGACTGTGGCGGTGTGGGGCGGCCCTCGGTATAGTGATCCCCCGGGCCCTACTGGTCTGTTCTACTGGGGGTCCAGCCTTGTTTGGGATTTCAGGGGAAACCAAGGTCATACGCTCCATCTGTTGTTAATGTACCAATCCTCCCTACTCTCCCCTGTCTTCCCCATTCCCTCCATTACCCCCCCTACCCAAACTTTGCCACTCTCTACCTCTCTGTTATAGCAGATGTCTTCACAGACTAGGAACCCCAGGGATTGGATGTCTCAGGGCAGGAAGTTCAGCTCTATAACATGCACGCACGCACACACAAACGCACACACACACACCCTCTCACACAAGCAAATGGCTTCTCTGTCATTGGGAGATTTGTGTGCACTTCAAGCACTCATGAATTAGGATTCATCCCTGAGTCATGAACATCTGCTACTGGCCCGACCACCAAACATCTCCATCTCTGCAATCATTCACATGGCTGTGTACTCCACAGGTCTTATACTGTAGGATCTCAACCATGGCAATCAGATATCATATCATATTTTTCATGCATGACTTGATCTGTTTATTTTGGTGAAGAAAAGTACTGCTAGTCAGAAAAAAACTAAGTTATCTGACTCAAAAATGTTCAAAGGTATAAAATGTCGGTCTGGAAAGCTCCAGTGTAGCCGTGTTGCAGTTTGAGGTGAGGGACCCTGGCAGCAGCACAATTTTGAGTTGTGTATTGTCGTCCTGTGGGAGAGATGGGAGAGTAGTCCTGTCAAGCTCAGTTGGTAGAGATTGGCATTTGCATTGCCAGGATTGTAGATTCAATTCCCGCTGGGGCCACCCATACGAAAATTTCACGATGGAGAAAAGTGTCTGCTAAATGGCATACTGTATACAGTGCCTTCAGAAAGTATTCATATCCCTTGACTTATTCAACATTTTGTTGTGTTACAGCCTGAATTCAAAATAATTACATTTATTGATTTTTCTCACCCATCTACACACAATAACCCATAATGACAAAGTGGTTACAGCTATGAATCTTTCTGGGTAAGTCTCTAAGAGCTTTTCATACTTGTATTGTGTAACATTTGCCCATTATTCCTTTAAAAATTCTTCAAGCTCTGTCAAATGAATTGTTGATCATTCCTAGACAATCATTTTCAAGTCTTGCCATAGATTTTCAGGTAGATTTAAGTCAAAACTGTAACTCGACCACTCAGGAACATTCACTGTCTTCTTGTTAAGCAACTCCAGCGTAGAATTGGCCTTGTGTTTTCGGTTATTGTCCTGCTGAAAGGTGAATTCATCTCCCAGTGTCTGGTGAAAAGCAGGCTGAACAGGGTTTT
Organism: Oncorhynchus gorbuscha; assembly: GCF_021184085.1. Classification (NCBI taxonomy): domain Eukaryota; kingdom Metazoa; phylum Chordata; class Actinopteri; order Salmoniformes; family Salmonidae; genus Oncorhynchus; species Oncorhynchus gorbuscha. The sequence continues at coordinate 82,796,257 of NC_060174.1, forward strand.
TCTCTAGGATTTTGCCTATGCTTATCTCTATTCCGTTTCTTTTTTATCCTGAAAAACTCCCCAGTCCTTAACAATTACAAGCATATCATAGCACAATGCAGCCATGGTCGCTGCTTGAAAATATGGAGAGTGGTACTCAGTAATGTGTTGTATTGGATTTGCCCCAAACCAAAACAAATGTTTTGCAGTATTACTTTAGTGCCAAGTTATCTGTAGAGGATTCCTTATTTTCACTCTGTCAAATAGGTTAGTATTGTGGAGTAACTACAATGTTATTGATCCATCCTCAGTTTTCTCCTATCACAGCCATTAAACTCTGTAACTGTTTTAACGTCACCATTGGTGAAATCCCTGAGCAGTGTCCTTCCTCTCCGGCAACTGACTTTGGAAGTACACCTGTATCTTTGTAGTGACCTGGTGTATTGACACACCATCCGAAGTGTATTTAGTAACTTCAACATACTCAAAGAAATATTCAATGTCTGCAGTTTTTATTTTTACCCATCTACCAATAGGTGCCCTTCTTTGTGAGGCATTGGATAACCTCCCTGGTCTTTGGTTGAATCTGTGTTTGAAATTCACTGCTCAGCTGAGGGACTGTAAAGTCCATGTGTGGGGTACAAAGATGAAGTAATCATTCATGTTAAACACTATTATTGCACACAGAGGGAGTCCATGCAACTTATTTTGTGACTTGTTAAGCACATTTTTACTCCTGAACTTATTTAGGCCATAACAAAGGGGTTGAATACTTACTGACTCAAAGACATTTCAGATTCTCATTTTTTATGAATTTGTAAATATTTTGAAGAGATTAATTCCACTTTGACATTATGGGGTATTGTCTGTGTAGGCCAGTGACAAAAAAAGCTAAATTTATTCCATTTTAAATTCAGCATGTAACACAACAAAATGTGGAAAAAGTCAAGGGGTGTGAATACTTTCTGAAGGCACTGTATAGGTATAAATCAACAGAGAAAGAGAGGAGATGGAAATGCAGAGACTAGAGATTTGTAACCTGTATGAAGGGTAGAATGTGTATTCCTGGACAATGAGCCGTTGAAGCCGTACACATTCACTGCACACATACCTGTTGCAAAACTCCATTGTGACTTGAAAAAGTGCAAAGAGCTGTTGAAGCAAAGCACCCTAGGGTCAGTGCTCAGGAGGCATTGATATCCCTGGATAGGCAAGCCACAGTTGCAGAAGTCATCCAACTTATGTGGCAATACCCACATGACTTCCCCATCTTCATCTCGAAAGCATTTGCTTCTGAGGTAAAGAAATGACATCATCTGGGAATAGGAGGTCTCTTCCCTCCCACTCTATCGACACAGTCGTTTCAGAGATTGTTCGCTCCCAGGGAGCATTACATTAATCGAAACCAGCGCATCCTTGTTGTTTCAGGCTCCGGGTTGTGATGCCTCAGGTTGTCGTCATGCGCTGGGCGGCTGGTGTGTCATCTGGCCTTGAAGCCTGCCTCCCTGTGTGTGTGTGTGTGTGTGTGTGTGTGTGTGTGTGTGTGTGTGTGTGTGTGTGTGTGTGTGTGTGTGTGTGTGTGTGTGTGTGTGTGTGTGTGTGTGTGTGTGTGTGTGTGTGTGTGTGTGTGTGTGTGTGTGTGTGTGTGTGTGTGTGTGTGTGTGTGTGTGTGTGTGTGGTAGTGCATGCACAGCTGCTGTACCCCATATTTCACTGGCCTATGGAAACAGCTGGTCAAGAGAAGAGTCATCTCGATGAGTCATCTTTGGAACATTGAACAGGGAGAATATGATGGGACTTCATAAGCAAGTGTTCTCATGAACTTCCAGCAAGGCTGGCTCTAAACTTTTTTTGTTTGTTTTTTTGTTGTTGAATTTTACCCCTTTTTCTCCCCAATTTCGAGGTATCCAATTGTTTTTAGTAGCTACTATCTTGTCTCATTGTTACAACTCCCGTACGGGCTCGGGAGAGGCGAAGGTTGAAAGTCATGCGTCCTCTGATACACAACCAAGCCGCACTGCTTCTTAACACAGTGCGCATCCAACCCGGAAACCAGCCGCACCTGTCATGTTTGTCATTTATTATCATGTCTTGTCCCTGTGCTCCCCATGCTATTCGTTTCCCTCTGCTGGTCTTATTTGGTTCTTTCCCTCCTTCTATCCCTCTCTCTCCCCCTCCCTCTCTCACTCTCTCGCTCTCTCTTCTCTCTATCGTTCCGTTCCTGCTCCCAGCTGTTCCTATTCCCCTTATCATCATTTAGTCTTCCCACACCTGTTCCCGATCCTTTCCCCTGATTAGAGTCCCTATTTATTCCTTTGTGTTCCGTTCCTGTCCCGTCGGTTCCTTGTATTGTATTCACCATGCTGTGATTGCGTTTCGCCCTGTCCTGTCGTGTTTTTGCTGTGATTGTGTATCGCCCTGTCCTGTCGTGTTTTTTTGCCTTCATCAGATGCTGCGTGTGAGCAGGTGTCTCTGTCGACTACGGCCTGCGCCTACCCGGCGACCTGCAGTCTGTGGCCGCTTCTCCAGTTATTTCCCCTCTACAAGTCTAGAGGATTTCTGTTATTCCCTGTTTGGACTTAAATAAACTCTGTTTCTGTTAAGTCGCTTTTGGGTCCTCTTTCACCTGCATGACAGAAGGAACCGACCAAGGAATGGACCCAGCGACTACAGACGTTCGTTACACTGCCGTCAAGATCCAAGGAGCCATGCTCGGCAGACACGAGCAGGAATTGTCTGCTGCTCGCCATGCCGTGGAGAACCTGGCCGCTCAGGTTTCCGACCTCTCTGGACAGTTCCAGAGTCTACGTCTCGTACCACCTGTTACTTCCTGGCCTGCCGAGCCTCCAGAACCTAGGGTTAATAACCCACCTTGCTACTCCGGGCAGCCCACTGAGTGCCGCTCCTTTCTCACGCAGTGTGAGATTGTGTTCTCTCTCCAACCCAACACATACTCTAGAGAGAGAGCTCGGGTTGCTTACGTCATTTCACTCCTTACTGGCCGGGCTCGAGAATGGGGCACAGCTATCTGGGAGGCAAGGGCTGATTGCTCTAACAAATTCCAGAACTTTAAAGAGGAGATGATTCGGGTTTTTGACCGTTCAGTTTTTGGTAGGGAGGCTTCTAGGGCCCTGGCTTCCTTATGCCAAGGTGAACGGTCCATAACGGATTATTCTATTGAGTTTCGCACTCTTGCTGCCTCTAGTGAGTGGAACGAGCCGGCGCTGCTCGCTCGTTTTCTGGAGGGACTCCACGCAGTGGTTAAGGATGAGATTCTCTCCCGGGAGGTTCCATCAGATGTGGATTCTTTGATTGCTCTCGCCATCCGCATAGAACGACGGGTAGATCTTCGTCACCGGGCTCGTGGAAGAGAGCTCGCATCAACGGTGTTTCCCTGCTCCGCATCGCAACCATCTCCCTCCTCTGGCTTTGAGACTGAGCCCATGCAGCTGGGAGGGATTCGCATCTCGAACAAGGAGAGGGAACGGAGGATCACCAACCGCCTGTGCCTCTATTGCGGAGTTGCTGGACATTTTGTTAATTCATGTCCAGTAAGAGGCCAGAGCCCATCAGTAAGCGGAGGGCTACTGGTGAGCGCTACTACTCAGGTCCCTTCATCTAGATCTTGTACTACTATGTCGGTCCATCTACGCTGGACCGGTTCGGGTGCTACATGCAGTGCTTTGATTGACTCTGGGGCTGAGGGTTGTTTCATGGACGAAGCATGGGTTCGGAAACATAACATTCCTTTCAGACCGTTAGACAGGCCTACGCCCATGTTTGCCTTAGATGGTAGTCATCTTCCCAGTATCAAATTTGAGACACTACCTTTAACTCTCACAGTATCTGGTAACCACAGTGAGACTATTTCTTTTTTGATTTTCCGTTCACCGTTTACACCTGTTGTTTTGGGTCATCCCTGGCTAGTATGTCATAATCCTTCTATTAATTGGTCTAGTAATTCTATCCTATCCTGGAACGTTTCTTGTCATGTGAAGTGTTTAATGTCTGCCATCCTCCCGTTTCTTCTGTCCCTACTTCTCAGGAGGAACCTGGCGATTTGACAGGAGTGCCGGAGGAATATCATGATCTGCGCACGGTCTTCAGTCGGTCCCGAGCCAACTCCCTTCCTCCTCACCGGTCGTATGATTGTAGTATTGATCTCCTTCCGGGGACCACTCCTCCTCGAGGTAGACTATACTCTCTGTCGGCTCCCGAACGTAAGGCTCTCGAGGATTATTTGTCTGTGTCTCTTGACGCCGGTACCATAGTGCCTTCTTCTTCTCCGGCCGGGGCGGGGTTCTTTTTTGTTAAGAAGAAGGACGGTACTCTGCGCCCCTGCGTGGATTATCGAGGGCTGAATGACATAACGGTTAAGAATCGTTATCCGCTTCCCCTTATGTCATCAGCCTTCGAGATTCTGCAGGGAGCCAGGTGCTTTACTAAGTTGGACCTTCGTAACGCTTACCATCTCGTGCGCATCAGAGAGGGGGACGAGTGGAAAACGGCGTTTAACACTCCGTTAGGGCATTTTGAGTACCGGGTTCTGCCGTTCGGTCTCGCCAATGCGCCAGCTGTTTTTCAGGCATTAGTTAATGATGTTCTGAGAGACATGCTGAACATTTTTGTTTTTGTCTATCTTGACGATATCCTGATTTTTTCTCCGTCACTCGAGATTCATGTTCAGCACGTTCGACGTGTTCTACAGCGCCTTTTAGAGAATTGTCTCTACGTAAAGGCTGAGAAGTGCTCTTTTTCATGTCTCCTCCGTTACTTTTCTCGGTTCCGTTATTTCCGCTGAAGGCATTCAGATGGATTCCGCTAAGGTCCAAGCTGTCAGTGATTGGCCCGTTCCAAGGTCACGTGTCGAGTTGCAGCGCTTTTTAGGTTTCGCTAATTTCTATCGGCGTTTCATTCGTAATTTCGGTCAAGTTGCTGCCCCTCTCACAGCTCTTACTTCTGTCAAGACGTGTTTTAAGTGGTCCGGTTCCGCCCAGGGAGCTTTTGATCTTCTAAAAGAACGTTTTACGTCCGCTCCTATCCTCGTTACTCCTGACGTCACTAGACAATTCATTGTCGAGGTTGACGCTTCAGAGGTAGGCGTGGGAGCCATCCTATCCCAGCGCTTCCAGTCTGACGATAAGGTTCATCCTTGCGCTTATTTTTCTCATCGCCTGTCGCCATCTGAGCGCAACTATGATGTGGGTAACCGTGAACTGCTCGCCATCCGCTTAGCCCTAGGCGAATGGCGACAGTGGTTGGAGGGGGCGACCGTTCCTTTGTCGTTTGGACAGACCATAAGAACCTTGAGTACATCCGTTCTGCCAAACGACTTAATGCCCGTCAAGCTCGTTGGGCGTTGTTTTTCGCTCGTTTCGAGTTTGTGATTTCTTACCGTCCGGGTAGCAAGAACACCAAGCCTGATGCCTTATCCCGTCTGTTTAGTTCTTCTGTGGCTTCTACTGATCCCGAGGGGATTCTTCCTTATGGGCGTGTTGTCGGGTTAACAGTCTGGGGAATTGAAAGACAGGTTAAGCAAGCACTCACGCACACTGCGTCGCCGCGCGCTTGTCCTAGTAACCTCCTTTTCGTTCCTGTTTCCACTCGTCTGGCTGTTCTTCAGTGGGCTCACTCTGCCAAGTTAGCTGGTCATCCCGGTGTTCGAGGCACTCTTGCGTCTATTCGCCAGCGCTTTTGGTGGCCGACTCAGGAGCGTGACACGCGCCGTTTCGTGGCTGCTTGTTCGGACTGCGCGCAGACTAAGTCGGGTAACTCTCCTCCTGCCGGTCGTCTCAGACCGCTCCCCATTCCTTCTCGACCATGGTCTCACATTGCCTTAGACTTCATTACCGGTCTGCCTTTGTCTGCGGGGAAGACTGTGATTCTGACGGTTGTCGATAGGTTCTCTAAGGCGGCACATTTCATTCCCTCGCTAAACTTCCTTCCGCTAAGGAGACGGCACAAATCATTATTGAGAATGTATTCAGAATTCATGGCCTCCCGTTAGACGCCGTTTCAGACAGAGGCCCGCAATTCACGTCACAGTTTTGGAGGGAGTTCTGTCGTTTGATTGGTGCGTCCGTCAGTCTCTCTTCCGGGTTTCATCCCCAGTCTAACGGTCAAGCAGAGAGGGCCAATCAGACGATTGGTCGCATACTACGCAGCCTTTCTTTCAGAAACCCTGCGTCTTGGGCAGAACAGCTCCCCTGGGCAGAATACGCTCACAATTCGCTTCCTTCGTCTGCTACCGGGTTATCTCCGTTTCAGAGTAGTCTGGGTTACCAGCCTCCTCTGTTCTCATCCCAGCTTGCCGAGTCCAGCGTTCCCTCCGCTCAAGCGTTTGTCCAACGTTGTGAGCGCACCTGGAGGAGGGTGAGGTCTGCACTTTGCCGTTACAGGGCACAGACGGTGAGAGCCGCCAATAAACGCAGGATTAAGAGTCCAAGGTATTGTTGCGGCCAGAGAGTGTGGCTTTCCACTCGCAACCTTCCTCTTACGACAGCTTCTCGTAAGTTGACTCCGCGGTTCATTGGTCCGTTCCGTGTCTCCCAGGTCGTCAATCCTGTCGCTGTGCGACTGCTTCTTCCGCGACATCTTCGTCGCGTCCATCCTGTCTTCCATGTCTCCTGTGTTAAGCCCTTTCTTCGCACCCCGTTCGTCTTCCCTCCCCCCTCCCGTCCTTGTCGAGAGCGCACCTATTTACAAGGTACATAAGATCATGGACATGCGTTCTCGGGGACGGGGTCACCAATACCTAGTGGATTGGGAGGGTTACGGTCCTGAGGAGAGGAGTTGGGTTCCGTCTCGGGACGTGCTGGACCGTTCACTCATCGATGATTTCCTCCGTTGCCGCCAGGATTCCTCCTCGAGTGCGCCAGGAGGCGCTCGGTGAGTGGGGGGGTACTGTCATGTTTGTCATTTATTATCATGTCTTGTCCCTGTGCTCCCCATGCTATTCGTTTCCCTCTGCTGGTCTTATTTGGTTCTTTCCCTCCTTCTATCCCTCTCTCTCCCCCTCCCTCTCTCACTCTCTCGCTCTCTCTTCTCTCTATCGTTCCGTTCCTGCTCCCAGCTGTTCCTATTCCCCTTATCATCATTTAGTCTTCCCACACCTGTTCCCGATCCTTTCCCCTGATTAGAGTCCCTATTTATTCCTTTGTGTTCCGTTCCTGTCCCGTCGGTTCCTTGTATTGTATTCACCATGCTGTGATTGCGTTTCGCCCTGTCCTGTCGTGTTTTTGCTGTGATTGTGTATCGCCCTGTCCTGTCGTGTTTTTTTTGCCTTCATCAGATGCTGCGTGTGAGCAGGTGTCTCTGTCGACTACGGCCTGCGCCTACCCGGGCGACCTGCAGTCTGTGGCCGCTTCTCCAGTTATTTCCCCTCTACAAGTCTAGAGGATTTCTGTTATTCCCTGTTTGGACTTAAATAAACTCTGTTTCTGTTAAGTCGCTTTTGGGTCCTCTTTCACCTGCATGACAGCACCAATGTGTCGGAGGAAACACTGTGCACCTGGCAACCTTTGTTAGCGCGCACTGCACCCGGCCCGCCACAGGAGTCGCTGGTGCGCGATGAGAGAATGACATCCCTACCGGCCAAGCCCTCCCTAACCCAGACGACGCTAGGCCAGACGGTGCGTCACCCCACGGACGACAGAGTCTGGGCGCGAACCCAGAGTCTCTGATGGCACAGCTGGCGCTGCAGTACTAAACAAGATTTGATTGGAGGGCCCTCCACCTCACAGGAAAACATTATAGTGGCCCCCCGTCTTGATGGTGGACAGAAACATTTACATTTGATAGTTAATTTCCTGAAAATCTACACATTTTGCCATGGGGCGTAGAGAAAATGTTGCAGTTTTACTGAAAGTTTTCTGCGATTCTACAAATGTGTCCATGGAGCGTTGAGAAAACTTTAACATTTCATAACACATTTCATGCAATTCACTCATTTTGCCATGGGGTGGAGAGACATGTTTTCCGTTGTGATGCAAATTTCCTGCAATTCTGCATGACTTATGCCCTGTTAATATTATATCTGAGTGAAAATGACTGACGAAATCAATGGGGACCCCTGGCCCTGCATGCCTGTCAGTATTCGGCCATGATTGCTACAAGTTTAGATAGCTGGCTAGACTAACTACCAATAAAAAAATGGTTAGCTAACATGACTAATTGAGTGACTGTCAGTGACTTTGAAATTGCACCTGGTGTATTCTACGATGCTTACTCTCAATAGTAAGTTGAGACCCCAACAGAGTTCCTAAAATAAAGGAACTCAGGGGACCCTAAGCAGCCGTTTATGCCTGGAACCGGCCCTGACTGCCAGTCCATGTCAAGATGAGCATGTTGCAGGAACATGGTAATTGTCCGATTTTATAGGAAAGAAAGAAAAATATAGTTATATTGTGCCGAATTTTTAACGATAAGGTCGTCATTAGGTTGAGACACCTCAATTGCACTTTGTATCAAAGTGTCAGACTTTAACCAGTAGGAAAGGAAACAGTCTTTGTTGATGAATCAGACGATAGATGTATTGCCCATGTTGCAATAAGAACTTGATGTTTGGAAGGGAAAAAGTTCAAAAGTTTGACCACACCTACTCATTCAAGGGTTTTTCTTTGTTTTCACTATTCTACATTGTAGAATAATAGTGAACACCTCAAAACTATGAAATAACACATGGAATCTCAAAAAATA